>NW_012267318.1:6610187-6651715 GCF_000151885.1 Dipodomys ordii
TCATTGTTGCAATGGGTCCACCTGTATCCCTATTTAAACAATTTGTTTTTTCCCTTCCCCTCCACAAATTATACCAACATCAAATACAGTGAAAACAGGGCATATACAGTGGGGGAGGGACATACAAACCAACAAAAAAATCATCTTATAAATATGTTAGAAATAATAGCAAGAAATAAAAATAAAAAACATTTGAATTATCACAAACAAGACCATACTAAAGCTACCAGCACAACTATGTTTATTGCAGCATTATTTACCATAGCTAAGATATGGAACCAACTCAGATGCTCCTCAGTAGATGAATGGATCAAGAAAATGTGACATATATACACAATGGAATTCTATGCCTCCATCAGAAAAAATGGCATTGCCTCATTTGTTAGGAAATAGAAAGACTTGGAAAAACTTATATTAAGTGAAGTAAGCTAGGTCCAAAGAAACATAGGTCCCATGGTTTCCCTTATTTGCAATAACTAGTATGTGTCTGAAACAAGCAGAAATGGTCAGATAAGTTGATGTTAGGTGAAATGAACGCCAAGATGAAGCATTTGTCTTTATAATTGTTTTCTCATCAACAATTCTGGTACCAAATGAGCAAGACTGTCAAAAAAGATTACTTAGTAGCACTATATCATTTTTCTAGAAGAACAAAGAATTTAGGACAATGCTATCTTTCTAGCTCCCCCTCAGGAATTTAGTACATGTGTATATTTATGTCCAATCTTTTTTTTGGGGGGGTCCGGTCGTGGGGCCTGAACTCTGGGCCTGGACGCTGTCCCTCAGCTCTTCAGCTCAAGGCTAGTCCTCTACCATTAGAGCCACAGCGCCACTTCCGGCTTTGTTTTTCTTTTTGCTTATGTGGTGCTGAGGAATCGAACCCAGGGCCTCATGCATGCAAGGCAAGCGCTCTACCACTGAGCCACCTTCCCAGCCCTTTATGTCCAATCTTTATGTTCTAAATAAAGAATGGCTCAGAGCTTGATCCTGTCTCCTCCTGCCCCCCCCAATCTATATTCTCTTCTTAAGGCATTACAAGGTTCTGTAGAGTGGTTGTATACTGGTAATTTTGGCTCTGACTTTCCTTTCAAAGCTCTACATATACATCCAATTCTAATATTTAATGCCTATTAGGCATTCAATGTAATGCGTGCGGTCAATTCATTCATCCTTTCTGTGCGAATCTGCCAGTTGTCCCCATCCCAGTCAACAACACTTCCCTCCAATAGTTGCTCAGACCCTAAGCTGGGAGTCTCTCTCCCTTGCTTCCAACAACCAATGGGACAGCAGTGCCATCTCTACTTTCAAGATATTTCAATGTCATCCATTTTTCTTCTTTCCCACCCATTGTCATGGTAGAGTATGCCACTATTTATGTCTTACCTGGACCACTGTTGACAGTGTATTAGGTCTGTCACTTCTCTAAGAATCAACCAAACTTTCATCCCTAGCAACAAAGCACAACCTCATCTTATCACTTGGTTCTGTTCACAAATGTGTATATGATATCATCTTCTCCCACTCCCTGACTCCCATCAGTGTTTAATTATTCTCCCAGCACCACTGACTGTGCTTATTTTTCTTCTGTTTTTATAACAGGACAAAATCACTTAAGCAAAAGTTTTCTTGGGGTTTTACCATATAAGTTTAATATCCCTTATCCAAAATCTTTGAGGCTTTGGACTCTCAGAGTTTTTTTTTTCACATTTTGCATATAAACGAGAAGATCTTAGGCATGGGACCCAAGTCCCATGAAACTTATTTATGTATACTATGCACCCTATGTATATATATATATATGTATATATATATACATATATATACATATATATATACATATATATATGTATATATATAGCCCAAATATAATGTTACACAATATGTTTAATGATTTTCTGCTTGATAAAGTTTGTACATCATAGCTAAAGGGGCTGGGAGGGTTTATTTTTTCCTTCTTAGGGAGGATGAATAAACTATGTGTTGTGCACCTACATTTTTACTGCAACCTATCCCATGTAGTTGGTTATGGAAAGTTTTACTTAAAGCATCATGTCAGCATTCAAAATTTTCAGCTTGTACAACATTTCAGATTTTGGATCTTCAGATTTCAGATCAGAGCCAGAATTCTGAATGTACCACACAGTAGTTAATATAAATCAGTGGTTCTCAATCCCCAACTACACACTGGAACTTTCTGCAGAGCTTTTAAAAAAACTACTCTACTCAAACCTCATCTGAACTGAGTCAGGGTTTCTGGGAGAAAGCCAGGGTATTGCTGCTTGGAAAGGCTCCAGAAGAGTCTCTGCATCAAAGAAGGATAACTGATATAAGTGATATGCTTCTCTTCTCTGGTTTTGTTGCATTTACTTGATTTAGACGTTTTTTTGGTTGTTATTAATGGAAGTCACATCTCAATACAGTCCCAACAACAGAAGCTACAACAAAACTCAGACAGAGTAGAGTTTTTCTATTCTTTCTGGTAAAGTAATAATAAAAAGGATATGAGATACATGAAAAGAATCAGCCAGTACCATCCTGTACTTGTGATATCATGGAACACATTTAGATGTTAATAAGGAACTTTTTTATGAGTCTGTTTTACTCTTGATCCTGCTTCACAGTAAAGGCACAATCTTGTGTTTACATCACATCCCAGAACGCTACTTTTGACTTTGAGAGTGAACGAACCTGTTTTAACATGACAAGGACCCACGGAAATTTGGTGGAATTAAGGTTTCTAATGAAACAAACTTTTCAGTGTTTTAAGTTAGAATATTCTTGGCAGCAATATACCTTCCTGTGGCTCTAAGAAATGATTTAACATGAGGCTATAAAAGAGATCAAAAGACTTGGACATCAATTAGCTACAAGCTACCTACATATTGCTATATGAATATAAAAGAATCAAATATATGGATTAAATTTCCATTAAACTAGAGTCAACTTTTTAAATATAGGAGCAGGAAGCTTTAGAAAAGTCATGTGGATTTTCTCAGACCTTTGCATTTCGGAAATGGCTCAAACTACCTAGAAACACCAAAAGTTACTGGGTATTCTGCCTAGAGAATCTAATAATGCTATAACTGTTTAGAATTGTCACTGCCAGTAGCTGAGTAGAGAAATGGGAAACCCAAAAGAACCTGTCATTCACCCATGTGGAAAAAATTTGCAGTTCATTAAGGGTTTACAACAGCCTTTCCTGTAGCCCTTGCTCTGGCAGTAGATAGGTTGATTTATATAGAGGCTCCAAAAACTACATATATGGCTGTTTGTTTCAAATTTCTACCTCTTGCAATGACTAATCAGCTTAATGGGATGAGCAGGGAACAAACAATTTTAGGCGCATGGGTTTACATTTTGCACTCCAGGAAAGAAGAAAAGGTATCTTTTCAATATGCTTTTAAAATCAGACTGTAAAGTCAGAAAGCCTTAGAAAGGATTTTAAGGGTTCCTGTATTACCACAAAGTCTAGGAAATGGGCACAGTTGGCCTCTGAGTTCAGATTAACTGAATTTGAACCTCCTTTGACCACAAACCAGTTGGATCATTTTGTAAATAAACAATTCTCACCAGTAATACAATATTGCCATCTGACATCTGAGATGTCAGATGAAGAAAGATGACCCAATGAAGATTAGTCTTTTGGGAAATTGGGAAGCACGATTGGCAACAATAACAAAAAAACAAAAAAACAACCCCACCATAATCTAGTGGGAATCTAACATAGACTATGCAATTAGAAAATGCAAGAAGGACACCCAATATCAGTTCCTTAACAATAACTCCTCCAAATAATTTTGCCAAAAATGAACATATCTGAATGTCAGCCTCGTCTTATCCTTTTGTTAGTTTCATTATTGCTGTCATTGTGACCTATGTTAAAAATGTTTTCTCATTTTCGCAATGTTTCCTCCTTGAATACTGTCACACAATACAAAAATATACAAGTTTCTATATGTTAAACATTTGCATTTTTATTTTTTGTTCAGTTGACAAGACAACTTTTGATGAAGAGAAGATTGAGTTACAATAAAGTATTCCTTCTTCAATAGATTAAAAAAAACAAATGGGAGAAACAAACATCTTCAGAATGTTCTAGATAACAAGCATAAGTATTTTGTAAAGCACTTAACACTGTTCCATTGACTGAGTGTAATAAGGAAAAGATTTTAACCAAGGTAAGGAGAAGCCAGCATAAACTTTTATCTGATAGAAAGAAAGAAGGCAAAACAAAAATAAAAAAGACAACAACCCCATATTGTCCCTTGGGAGGGTAGATGCCCTCTGGGGACACATTCATATAGTTGGTTATTTTGATACTTCGAATTGACTCATATAAAGACCTTTTACAAATGAAGAACACTTTCACCTAGAATTGATGCCAACATTAATAACTTAAGTATTTCAGTGTCTCATGGCCAAAGTTCCATATTTTAGCTACCTTAGCAAGAAAAACCCAAGAAAATCAATTTGCATCTAAAAGCTCCTTCATGGGTTTGGCTAGGTTTTGTGGCAAACATCCCAGCTCACTGAGAGAGAAGCAGAAGTTGAAGTCTGCTTTACACAAGGATTGTTTAGTGCCAGTTGAATAAGCTGTTGGCATCTCCTGTTAGCAGAGTGGTAAGCAGATTATGGGTAAGCAGATATTAATATTCTGATTCAACATTTTAAAACCTCATACTGCTATTTACAAAAAAAATTGAATGGCTCTGAGTGAACTCTTGGACTTACTATCCTGAAGCCACTTTAAACCATAATCACCAAATATTCATGGTCTTAACATTTTCTACCTATAGTTCATTTCCCACAAGCAAAATATTTTTCTTCCACTGTCTTGCAATGCCTAAAATTCATATTGAATCTATGGCTTTGGGCTGACCTGGAGAGTTTCAAATATTCATATCAAACTCTAGTCCTTCTCAGCTCTCCTTCTGACCAAAAAAAAAAAAAAAAACAACAAAACAAAACAACAAAAAAACTAGAGCTGCAGTCATCTCTGGTTTTAGTTTCTACAACAACCTAGCACAGCCTTGGCAACTGTCCTAGAGTGCCTTCGTGTTTCCCGAGGATGCATTGATTTAACAAACTTAACAAACTTAAATAACAGATGCAATGGAAGATGTTTGCAGGAAGCACTCTGAAGTTATGAAGCAATGAAAGTCTGCTAGACCACAAGGATTTCCCTAATACTACTCATCATGTAGAGTACACTATTTAGTACAAGAATGAGGGCAAGCTCTTGTTATTAGTTGAGGTCCACAACTAACATTCAGATCTTTAAAAATCAGCAGCCAAAAGTACTAGGTGACCACGATTTATTTCTGGATCAGACTGAAAAGTCTGTTAATCTCTTGGGTGCTTTCTAAATGGAGACTCTGCGCTGGAAAGAAAATAGGGGACAGACAATTCATGCCTGCTACGTTGAGTATTGGAATAGTTTTCTAATGTCTTCGTCTAATTTAGTTGGCTTGATAAAAACCAATCTGTTGAAGGTGATAAGCCTGAGAACATCTGCTCTAGAAGATTGTCTGGCTGGTGGGAAGTTGTGGTTGTGTGAAGTAGAGGACAGAACAGTAACAAAATACTGGTCCTCAATTTCAATAGGAAAGGGGGAGGAGCCTAAGGAAGGCGGGCTCTCCTACTTCACTTACTTTCCTTCTGCCCAGGGGTCATACCTTCACTAGACCTCTATTTCACCCATCGCAAGAGAGACCATGGCTGGGGGATGACAAGGTCCACAGGCTCCATTCATGGTTACTTCACATGGTCATCACACTTTGCCCAATTCCGGAAGCATTTTCCAGAAGTTTCTCTCTGGGTAAAGGAGACCCCCAACCCTACTCAGCCCAGGGACCATTTTGTGGTCCCTTACAAGGGTCAGGTATGGTGTCATGATTCAAGAGATCTGAACTCTGAAAGAGGACTGGAGGGGGCCGGATCCTCTCATGCATTCAGGGTCCTGCCAAGGGTTTGGTTCCCAGCAGCTGGCATAGAAATGGGCTGGAGGAAGAGGTGCTAAGGAGGGGCTGGTCTTCTGACCTAAGCAGGAATTCCTAAGGACCCCATTGGCTCGGAATCCTCAGGGCCTCCCTTCCTCTCGGATTCCTGGGCAATGGATTGGCAAAGGTATTTGCGCACGCTTTCTTGGCCAACTCCAAGTGGCAGACACCCTGGTCCTGTACAGAGCTCCTTGGGAGCTGAGGACTTGTACCCACCGCTCACCCGTGTGCCTCTACATTGTCTCCCTCCACCCCTGAAAGTCTGGTCTCCCGAACTTGGGCACTGCTCCCCGCCTTCCTCGCCCCACCTCCGCGTCGGGCGCGCACGGGACAGGGACCACGTGGAAAAGCCAAGTTGGGAGAGGGCTCCCCTCGTGGAAGGCCCTCTGGGCATCGCTTCTACGGGGTGGGACAGGAGGGCGGTGAAGCAGGGCCACCCCAGACCAAACGCCCACAGAGACCGGGACCATCCAGGTGAGCCCAGGGAGCGGAATCCCGGGTGGCCGGTCCCCGCGCGCGGCGCCCGGGAGCAGAGCCCACACCCCCAGGGGCAGGCGGCGCCGCCGGGCCCCGATCGGCCCTGGGGAGGGAGCTGCGGACGACCCGGCTCTGCCCAACCCCAAGCTCTGGAACCCGAGCCCCGGAGCTCACCGGCACCCCGCGGACCGAGGCTCCTGACGCCCCCTTCCCCGGGCCCCCTCCAGCGGGTCCCGCAGTGGCGGCGGGGACACCGACCTGCCAGCCGTCTCTCGCGGACGTTTCTCCACAGCAGCTCCCAGGCTCTGGCCGTGGAGTCGCGGAGCTGCTCACTGATGGACCTCCGGAGCGGCCTTTGGAAAGCCCTCAACGCTCTGGGTTTGCTGGTCATGGTAGATCCGTCCACATCACTCGCCACCGCCACTCCCGCGTGGCCCCGCGACTCAGACTCCCGGGGAGCGGAGAGGCCACGCGCGGCACCGCCGCTGGGGTCCCGGGACGCGCCGCGCACGCGGCATGGGGTCGCTCCCGAGCTGGGCGGGCGGGATGCCGGACCGCCCCGGAGACCAGCCGGGCGGACCTTGGGGCTCTGTCAACTCCTCAGTCGGTTCCCACTGCTCCCTCCCCTCCGCCCCGCGCGGCGCTCTCCTCCACTCCGCTCCCCTCCCTCCCCGCCCTCCCTCTCTCCCTCCCCGGGACAGTCGAGCGCCCCACTCCTAGGAGCGCGCTTGCCCGCCCTCCTCGCCCTCCCCTGCAACCTGACAGCCCGGCCCGCTGGCACCCGGCTTGCTTTGCATTTCCACCCAGGTCAAGGCTGTACCAGATTCTTCCCATTTCCTGACACTTTCCATCTTTCAGTCCAGAAACGGCTACCATCACAACTGTAATAACAATCTTAAATATGCCACGGTAAGTCCATAATAACTCCTGCCCGTTGAAACCGGCCACTCCTGGAGGCTGACCTCCAGATTAGCGTTTCTGCATTATGTCAATCTTTCCTGGTTCGTCAATGAAATAATTATTTGAGTGCAATCTACAGGGAAACGAAAATGAACTCGAGAGCCAAGATATTATTTCCATTGCATAAGCCATCATGTCAGAGGTAAAGAACTTTCAAATATTAAAGCCGAACTGTGAAGAACCTACATCAAATCGATTTAAACATGTGGAGAACGCATTGATATCTCTGCAGTTGCTGTAAGTCATGTCTGCACTCCTGCACTGATGGCTCACAGGAGGCTGAGGTCTGAGGATCCTGGTCCAAAGCCAACTCGAAAAGGAAAAAAATCTGGGGCTGGGAAGATGGCTCAGTGGTAGAGTGCTTGCCTTGCATGCATGAGGCCCTGGGTTCGATTCCTCAGCACCACATAAGCAGAAAAAGCCAGAAGTGGCTTTGTGGCTCAAGTGGTCGAGCGCTAGCCTTGAGCTGAAGAGCTGAGAGATGGTGCCCAGGCCCAGAGTTCGGGCCCCACAACTGACCTAAATAAATAAATAAATAAATACAATCTATGATACCATCAGAAAACCAGAAATGGAGATGTGTTCCAAGTAGTAGAGCATCAGCCTTGAAAGGAAAAGCTAAGGGAGAACATGAGGCCCCGAGTTCAAGCTCTAGTACTAACACACACACACACACACACACACACACACACAGGTATGAGGTGAAGGAAAAATGTGACAGTAGAACTTCGAAGTATTTTCACAAAAAGGATAAAACAGGTTATACTTAGAAATTAACTGATTCCTGCAAGGACAGTGAAAAAATGGACTGGTTCTTTAAGAACACACATCATTGGAAGAAAATGAGAGAGGGGGTAACACTGTTCAAAAAGAAATATACTCATTACCTGACTCATGTAACTGTAACCCCTCTGTACATCACCTTTACAAGAAAAGAAAAGAAAAACAACAAGAAGGCTGGGCCAACGAATTTTCCTGTTCCAACTCTTCATAAAGGGAAGGCAATACTACTCTAGCTTACAGGGCTGTTACTGTGATGCTTGGGGACAATTATAACAATACTTGATGCAATTCCATGATATAATGCTTCATATTGCTAAGGTAACAATTCTAGGAGAATTTCTAAATTTTGAATGGTAAAATTGCTTGGATTTAATTTTTCTCTGAAGTGTCTTTTCACCTGGCTGCTAAATAAGCACCAAAATTTAATCAGCTGTCTAGACTCGTTTCAAATGCTTTGTGCAACAATTGAAAATTCAAGAAAAAATTTCAACCTTCCCGCTATTTTATAAATTGCTACTGACTGATGTAAAGTTGAAGTGAACAGTAGTCTAAGTATCTCTGTGTAAGTCTATAATTTAATAACTAGTTCCTTCTTCAGGTTTTTCTTTTTCTTTTTTGGTTTTGGGGATTGAACTCTGGGCCTGGGCGCTGTCCCTGAATTCTTCAGCTCAAGGCTAGCACTCTACCACTTGAGCCACAGCACCACTTCCAGTTTTCTAGTGGTTTATTGGAGATAAGAGTCTCAAGGCCTTTCCTGCCTGGACTGGCTTTTCTGATCTTCAGATCTCAGCCTCCTAAGTAGCTAGGATTACAGGCATGAGCCACCAGCACCTGGCTTGAGCTAGAAATTTATAAATGAGGTTTATTTTTTAAAAGCATCCTGGTAAAACTTTGGAGTTGTCAGTTATGATGCAACAAGACATGGATCAGAGGTGGACTTAAAATTATGGCAGCCAGTTACAGAGTAATCCAGATTGCCTTCTGGACCCATGCCAAATGCCCTGCTAATGACATCCTCTGTTTCAGGCATGTGCTAGTATCAATTCTCTGATCTGAAAATCTGCATCCTCTTTAAGTGACTGTTGCTCTGTATAACAACAAAATGTTTTAACAATAGCATTCTCAGGAAAGCTGTGTATGTGGCATGCATGTGCTTGGGAGTGTGTTGTGTGTGTGTGTTTGTGTAAGTATGTGTGTGTGTGTTCTGGTCCTGGGGCTTGAACTCATGGCTTAGGCACTGTCCCTGAGCTTCTGTGCTCAAGGATAGTTAATGTTCTATCACTTGAGCAACACTTCCACTTCCAGATTCTTGGTAGCTAGTTGGAGAACTTTCCCTCCTACACTGTCTTTGAACCCTAATCCTCAGATCTTAGACTCCTGAGTAGCTAGGATTACAGGCAATGAACCACCTTTGTGCCCAGCATATCTTTGGCTTTTAATAAAGCCATCACAAAACAAAACAGAACAAAAAAATTATCTCCAATTGAATCAGAGGCAGTAGTTACAGTATTGTATATACCACAGTAGAGCTGTATGAGGAACATTCCAGCAATCAGCTCCAAAGAGCCTAGGTTCCCACTACTTTTTTTAATTTTAATTCTAAAATACATTTTATTAAATGGTTGAGGCTAAGGACTTTTCTTAAATGACAAGTTTGAGGATAGGGGCTGGCATTTCAAATTAGTTTAGTTCTGGCTGTTGAAGGGTCCATGAATGGATGCTTGTCCAAGAGAAGCCAGATGAAAGACTGAAGCAAACTGCTGGGAACAGGTACTGCTTGGGCTGCTCGTGTCATCCACAAGACCCAGCCGTCTGCAGAGCCCAGCTGCCGGCACTGCTGGAGACATCTCACAGCTGCAGAGATATAGCAGCCACAAATGCAAGAGATACAAGCCCAATGGAAAGTCGGGGTGATTTGGAATTTTTATCAAGGTCCCAGTTTCAGTTAAAGGGAAGCAGAAGTCAGAGGACTGTGTTCCAGGCATAAATTGAGACCCTCGCTTGGAAAGGACTAGTGCAAAAGGGGGCTAGATACATGGTTCAAGCAGTAGAGTACCTGACTTCAATTCCCCAAGATAGCAAGAAGAGAAAAAAAAAAGGTCCTTCCTTCCTCTCAACTCCTTTCCCACCACATTGAATCTGTTCTCACTAATGCCACCTAGTTGCTAAGTCTAATGGCTGCTGTTGTCCTTTCTGTGTCATGTGGACACTGCTGACCATTCCCTTCCTCTTGACACACTCTTGTTCTATGGTGATCTGGTGACGCCTTCCTTGGGCACCTCCTCCTCACACCAGGCTGCAGGCCCTTCTCAAGGCCCAAGGTAATACACTCAGAAATTACATGTGCTCAGGGTGCTGCCAGGCTACAGAGCCACACTGCTTCTCAAGGTTCAGCCCTTCCATAGCAGCCTCCTAAAGGGTGGTGTACTATGCATGGAAGTGGCATAGAAAGGACTTCGTCTATGCTGCAAACCATAACGCTGTTATTATGACATCACTGGCTGAGTCCAAACCTTTCCTGAGACCCTCAAAGAAGCCTGTCCTGATACCTCATCCATCTGCAGTTAACTCCCTCCCATGGCATCTAGCTTAATTTTCTTAATAGCATTTACCAGATGCTTTGTTTGTTTGTTTGTTTTTGTGCTTGTGTTTAGTCTTCCTGATAGATGTGAATGAATGAGACCTGAGGCCTTGTCCATCTTACTGGCTTGTTTTTTCTCAGCAACCAGAGCAGTTTCTAACAGTCATGCTCAATAAGTACTTGTAGATTTAATGAAGGATTGTGCTCTAGGCTCATATACTGTTTACCTCCCAAAGGGATATTCCAAACTTTTCTTTTCCAAGTCTGTGCTTTCTAGTGCTACTAGTGTCCAAGAAGGAAATTTCAAATGTGGACTGGAACTCCTCCACAGGTCCTTACATTGCTTCCGCCATTTTCCAATTCTTCATCCCCACAGTGACTAAGTCAGTTCATGTTTTCTCTTTTTCTTCTTGAGTATTGGCATAATGGGACTCACATGGAGGGGGGTTTCTCTCATTCTACTCCATGTTTTTTACTCAGGGGGGTCTCCTTGAAGGGCATTCATGCATTTTTTTCATTCCGAATTCAAGATTGAGCACAGATGTTGCCTCCTGTGGGAAGCCTTCCAAATCACACTTGCTGGTGTGATTTCTTCCACTCTTCACCCCCTCCAGTGTGGCACTTCCTACAGAGCCCTGTGTGTAATTCTGCTCCCTCTCAGCTTCCTGAGCAGTCCTGAATCCCCCTGCTGGAGCTGGGGCTACTGTTTTAATTCCTGAAGGCTTTGTACTCTTTACAAATGGCACATGATAGTACCATTTACTGATTAAATGGATATGCCCATTATTTCAAATGACTGCTTGTTTCTAGGGTCTCTTCTTTAGTATAAATGCAACTGTTAATTATGATTATGCAGTATTGATTCATTGTCATCATTTATAATTCTCTATTCTTATGTAAAGTTGATTAATTTAAATATAATGGTAATAAGTTTTGATGATTAAAGTTTTTTTTTAACAGAACAGTAAAAATAGTAACATAAAAATCACCTATAAGATTATGAAGAAGATGGAGCTGGGTACACTTGAAGACTTTTCCTTTCAGCTTTTCCTTGTATATATAAAGAATAAATTTTAATATCAATTTTTGAATTTTCTGGTTAAATTATACCCCAATTAATAAGTTATTTTTATTTTTTTAATTTAATTTTATTTTATTTGTGAACATACTGTACAGAGGGGTTACAATTGCATGGGCAGGATAATGCGTACATTTCTTACAATAAGTTATTTTTAAAATACAAGTTTTAATAGATATGTAAAATTCTGTTGGGTATGCACAACCTAATTTAAGGCTTTCATAATTTTGGACAATTCCCTTAATATTTCTGAACTTACAAACAATTCTGTGAGGAATGATGGTAACAAATGAGGGGAAAAACTACTTTTCTTTCTCCATCTTTTAGTGCAATACAATTAGGGGGCATCACTTTGTCACGTATATCCCAGGCAATCTGCCAAGTGGGTACACCTCCCTTACAATCTGAATGACACTCATTTGCAATTCCATGATCCTCTACTCTTCTACCCTGTTTCCCTTATTCAACTCTGATTCTGTGCCATTTCCCTTTAGTAAGGAGTAGAGAAGCACATCCCACTGTCCATTGTATAATTTGTTATTGGGAGTCCTTGTTTAAGACTAGAGTCTCGTTTCTACTTGTCCCAGACCAATAATCCTTTGCCAGAAGCCCATGGGGATGGTGTATTACTCATGCCGTTCAAAGTTCTGCTGTGGGGAATCATTCTCCTTGCAGGAATTCAGTTCCCTTTGCTACAGAATGGAAGAGTCAAGAGCCTTTGGACCTATTTCCTTGTGTGTTCTTCCTTTCCTAAGAGAGACAGGATGTAGCAATCATTCCTTAGGTGCAAGCTTCAGGCTACATTTCAGAGCCCTGGAGTTGAAAGGTCTGGAGAAGCTAACTTTTCACACTGCCTCATAGACACCAAAGCTGTTCGGCATGTCCCTACCTACCCTGTTTGTTACCTACCCCATTGCCACATTCTGAATCTGCCATTTTTCTCATACTAACAGCTTGGACTACTTTTAGGGACATTAAAAGAAGAACTGGGTTCTATTCTTTCTTGGAAACAAAATCTAGGCTTGGTGGTGAGCTCTGCTTTGATGAGAAGAAACTTTTGCTATGTTTAGTACATTTCTGATGTGCACTGGCAAATGGTATGAATTTTCAGGCTTCTTACTATATCCTAATACAAGAACTTCTCAACCCTGTACAGTAGTGTTATGTTCTGATAAACCTATCATACATTGAAAATATTATAAATCAAACCTGCCTTGAATGTACCTACCAAACAGCTTAGCTTAGCCACATAGCACATTGGAAAGTTCTAATTTCTTTCTCTGGTAACTGTCGTGTTAAACAGGAGCTGTGGTCATAGTTATGGTCCAGCCTGGCAAGAGAAAGGATCCAACAATATACCTAGGAAAATTGCAATGCAAACTCAATTTACCATTTGAAATTCTAAGTATCACTTTTACACTATGATAAACCTGAAAAATTGTAAATCAAGGACCATGTGTATTTCAACTGCCTTTACAAAGTCTCTAACTCCTTTCTCTAATTTTCATGTAGGAAACCCTGGATTAGCATCTCACAGGTCTCTGATGCACTCACAGGGTATTATATTGAAGAAGTTTCTAATGATTGCAATCATAGCAATATTTGACTGTGGGTAAGTCTGATACCCTTCAGCTTATCTGCTATATAAAGGTTGAGTACATTTAGCTTAGCATACAATTGCAACCAGTTTTTTGATGTTTTTGGATTCATCCTTTTCACTATGGCTACCCTAGTATATTGGAGACACTCAAACATACATTGTGAAATACACACCAGTGCTACTAAGATCTGTAAGGTCAATGAACACATCAGCTGAAGGGCTGTGAAAATTGGCCCAGCTCCCACAGGTTCAGGAGAGAGCTATGGCTGAGGACACACAAGGAAGAGGCAGCCAACTACTCATACTCATGTATACCTATTAGTTTTGTGATCTTGACAAGTTACTCACCTTTTCTGTCTTCAATCTTAGTGTCCATAAAATGAGAATATAATAGTGCATTCTTCAAAAAGATGTTTGCAATAATCAAATGGGATAATACATATCAAGTATTTAAAATGTAATCTTCCTTTAGTGAACAGTTATTAAATGTTAGTTGCTTTCATTATTATTATTATTATTATTTTGTCAAATAATTCTGTAGCCAGATCCTTGTGGCTTACAACTGTAATCCTCACTGCTCAGGAGGCTGAGATCCAGAGGATCCAGGTTGGAATCTAGCCTGGGCAGAAAATTTCCCTAGACTCCATTTTCAACTAATTAGCAAAAACTAGGGCTGGAGATATATGGTTCAATGCTAGAGCACCAGTGAAGCAAGCAGCAAGCAAGCAAGCCAAGCAAGCCCAGGGCCAGAGTTCAAACTCTGATTCTTGCACAAGAAACCAAATGCCATTTTAAAATACTCATGGGATTCAGCTGTAGTATGGATGGCATCATGCTGACTAGCAAGAAGGCAATGACCAGTGGTAGAAAACAGCAATGAGTTTTGGAAGTGTAAGAACAGGATTTAAGTTGGGTATAGTGGTGTATATCTGTAATTCCAGATAGTCAGGAGGCAGAGAAGGTAGTTCAAGAGAGGCCCAGGCAAAATCAGGAAATTCTTACCTGAAAAACAAACCAAAAGCAAAAGAAATGGGGGTGTGTCTCAGGATTAGCAAGCTTGCCTAGTAAGTGTCAAAAATTTTAAAAAGGAACAGGATTGAAATCTGAGCTACAAGTGGTAAGTATAGGAGTGGCAGATGCTATATAATCTGCCTAAGCCTAGGTTTCCTTATCTGTCACATGCAGAGGAGAACATTTTGTTCCACACATGCTGATCAAAGTTAAACCACATATGAGAACATTTTATAAATTCCAAATGTTATCCAAGTAGATGTGTGATATGTAGTAGGAAACTTCTGGAAATCTGCATTTGAAGCAGGTTACTTTTCCTGTTTGCACTTTAAAAATATATTTATTCTCTGGATGCAGGTGACTTGTGCCTGCAATCTCAGTTACTCAGAAGGCTGAGATCTGAGGACTGTGAATAAAAGGCAGGAAAGTTAATGACACTCTTATCTCCAATGAACTACCAAAAAAGCTGAAAGTAGAGCTGTGGCTCAAGTGGTAGAACACTAACCCTAAGCACAAAAGCTCTGGGACAGCATCCATGCCCTGGATTCAAGCTCAGACTGGCACAAATTCTGTGTGTGTGTGTGTGTGTGTGTGTGTGTGTGTGTGTGTGTCCTCAAATGACACAGAAATGACACACGATTCCTTTGGTAGTCCTCTGTTTCAACTGCTGACAGGATTTAAAGCCAGCTAAGTGTGTGCCTTGATGTGAGGCTGCTGCTTTACCTTCAGTGATGTAATGCTCTGTCTCAATTATATTCTCCCACAACTATTTATTGAGCAACCTTTGGCATCTTTAAAGACAGGCAACATATCCTGCATATTTTACAGGAAAGCCTTTTAGAGATATCTCTGAGGTAACTCCCACATCAGTGATTAGTCTGAGTAGGCGTGGCCTTTGCTTAAGGAATTCTGCCATTAATGAACCCTTAACTAGTATAGTATCATTTAGGATAAAGCAATTTGCCTACATCGTTTAATACAACATATTCATATGGTAGGCATTTATTTTAAAAAAATAGGCAAAGAAACAGATAGAGAGCAGTTATACAGCTTGGTCAAGATCTCCAGCGATTTCTAACTCAGCATCTTTGTAGTTCTAATTTAACAGATATTGTATCAAAGGCCTAGTCCTTTTAGTTTGGTAGGTTTATTCCTCTTCAAATTTGTAGAACTTCAGAGGTTGTTGGGCAATGCATTAGGACCATTAAAGAAATGCCATCTTTGTGATGAGTGCAATTTAGCCTGCTTGATTCTTTAAAGAAATCTAGAGTTAACTGGTATTCAAATTTATCAGTAAGAGTGTAGAAAAAGGCTAGTTTTCTTGAAGGATTTCTGGAACAAAGTCCACTTTAATATAATGATTACTTCAAAATAAACTCCATTTTTCAGATACAGAGAGAGGTTTGAGGATGAAGAATGGTTCTAAGCTGTACCCTGTGGTGTTTCTTTGTTATCATTAACAAGATGTTAGAGTATAAATCATATCATAAAATGTTTTTCAATTCATGATGATGATGTTTTAAAAGCATGAACCACAATATATACTTTCCTATGTTTTAGAAAAATAGTTCAAAACTAGATTTAAAAAGAAATCTTCAGGGCTGGGAAGGTGGCTCAGTGGTAGAGCGCTTGCCTTGCACGCCTGAAGCCCTGGGTTCAATTCCTCAGCACCACATAAGCAAAAAGAAAAAAGCCGGAAGTGGCACTGTGGCTCAAATGGTAGAATGCTAGCCTTGAGCTGAAGAGCTGAGAGACAGCGCCCAGGCCCAGAGTTCAGGCCCTACAACCGGACCCCCCAAAATAAAAGAAATCTTCATTTTCATTTAGATGGTACCATAATGAATACAAAGAGAGTAATTATTTTTAAAAGTTTCTGGGGCAGTGGAAATTTCTTCTGTGTGCTCTCCTTTGTTGAATATTTCTCCTTCTCTGTGTGGAAATATGATATTCATTTATGCCCCATTGGTCATTCGTTGGTGATGTTTTTGACATAATTTATTTATTAGATACTTTTCAGATATCATTAGTATTTATAAAACCATATCCATTTAGAAACCTACAAAATGTTTCTTAATTTAATTAATTTTATGGATACCCCAGATTTATAATTCAAGGCCCCTCTCATATCTATCTTTATATTTCCTGTGTCTAAAACAATAATAGCAAACATTTTTTGAATGTGATTGTAATGAATTTAACTTGCAGGTCCAAAGAGGCTTTTCCTGTCTACCTGAGAGGCTCTCACTCCCATTTCACCATCAAATCATGCTAACACTGTCTGTAACACACAGCCACATGACATACTGTGTTGTTTATCTTTTTTTCTTGCCTGAATTATTTTTTCTTTTGGTTGAAAATTTGCTGATATCAAGGACCTTGTCTTTCTTCTGAATACTGATTCTTAATATAAAATAGATGTTTGGCATAAAGTAAGTGCTCAGTCAATGTGATGAAAAAATAAATTGTGTATGGGCTGGGAAGGTGGCTCAGTGGTAGAGTGCTTGCTTTGCAGGCATGAGCCCCTGGATTCAATTCCTCAGCACTACAAAACCAGAAAAAGCCAGAAGTGGCACTGTGGTTCAAGTGGAAGAGCGCTAGCCTTGAGCTGAAGAGCTGAGGGACAGCACCCAGGCCCAGAGGTCAAGCCCCATGACTGACCAAAAAGAAAAAGAAGAAGAAGAAATTGTACATCAGTGACCCACAAAGCACATGCCATCCCTGGAAATCCTCAATAAATGCTATATGATCTGTGTCTTCTGGTAAACTTAAGTCCTTCTAATTATGACTCTGGGGACCTTTGTCTCTCTTCACCTCCCCACTCCTGTTGGACACACCCTGGCCTAAGTCACCAACTAACTTATGTGCTTAGGAAATCTTGAACCTTTTATCTGAGCTTGTGTACCTGTGTCCTTCTAGCATTCCTCCTTTTGAGATCTTGGCTTTTATTTTTTCTTTATTTAGCCCCTCTCCTTGGCATCATGCCCTCCATTAGCCAGATTTCTCACTACGGCCTCATTATATACACAGGCACACAGGTACTTCAGTTATATCATACCTGTCTAGTAAAATGTCTCTATCCACACTTACATCCAGACCACCATGTGCTATCAGTGAGTCCAAGAAATAAACAAACTGGTAACTAGATGCAAATAGGGTGAAAATCAGGTCTCAGAGAATCAGCCTCTGCAGCCTTCAAAACTTCATTATTCTCCCTAAGTCTCATGTGCCTCTTTTCATTCATCTTCATCATTAGTGCTTACCTGGGACTTCAAGGAGAAATGGGAGCCAGCAGTTCCTTGAATGCATCGCTTCCATCTCAGTGCTTTTGCCTTTGCCTTTCTCTTACCTGGAACACACTGATGTTTCCGTTTTAAAGCCATATATAAGCTCTATAAAGTAATATTTCCACTTTCCATTGGATTGTAATCTCCTTGAGTACAGAAAATGATTTATATGTTTTTATTGTAAAGATACTGTACAGAGGGCTTACAGTGACATGAGTAAGATAATGAGCCCATTTCCTATCCAGCATTGTTACTCCCTCCTTTGTTTTTCCCCTACCATCCCTTCCCTGTCCATCTCCCCAACTTCCCCCTTCAAATTGTAAAGTTCTTTTTCAACATAGTATCTTGTACATCTCATTGTTACAATGGGTAAACTTGTATTCTTAATTCAGCATTTTGTTATTTCCCTTCCCCTCCACAAATTAGAAAAATGTATATACAAGATGTGGGGCATTAACATCAAATACAGTGAAAACAGGGGTTATACTGTGGGGAAAGAACATACAAAAGAAACAAAAAAAATCACATAGTACATTATAAGTACAACAGCAAGAAAGATAAAACCTCTTGTGTTCCTATCTTGGGGTTCATTTTGCTTAGCACCATCTTATATGGTCATATGTACATAGCTTTTGACCTTTTCAGCATGTCCTAGACATATACTAGTTATTACAGATAAAGGAAACCATGGAACCTATGTTTGTTTGGGCCTGGTTTACTTCACTTAATAAAATTTTTTCCAAGTCTTTCCATTTCCGAACAAATGGGGTGATGCTATTCTTTCTGATGGAGGTGCATATATATATATATACACACACATATATGTATGTATATATGTATATGTATATATATGTATTCACACACACACACACACACACACACACACACACACACACACACACACACACGCCTTGATCCATTAGGGTCTACTGAGGGGCATCTGGATTGGTTCCATATCTTAGCTCTGGTGAATAATTCTGTGATAAACATAGTTGTGCTGGTAGCTTTAGTATGGCCTTGTTTGTGGTCATTTGGGTAAATGCCCAAAAGTGGGATTGCTGGGTTTCTATTGGCCTTTCTTAGGAAATAATTTTATTTATCTGTTTATTTATTTATTTTTGTAGGTTGTGGGGCTTGAACTCTGGGCCTGGATGCTGTCCCTCAGTTCTTCAGCTCAAGGCTAGTGCTCTACCACCTGAGCCACAACGCCACTTCCAGTTTTCTGTGTGGCTTATTGGAGATAAGAGTCTCACAGACTCCTGCCTGGGCTGGCTTTAAACTATGATCCTCAGATCTCTTTTTTTTAATGACTGTGTCCCAAGGACCAAATTTAAAATGTTCAGTGCACTAGTCTCCCTTTACTCATTGTTTCTCTTCTGTTGTTTTAGTTACTCTTGGTCAGTCATGGGCTGAAAATGATAAATAGGAACCCCCAAAGTGAACATTTTATACATTTTAAATTGCATCCCACTCTGAGTAGTATGAAGAAATCTTGTTCTGTCCCACCCTCCTTAGGTTTGAATTATCTCTTTTTGTCCAGTGTATACAAACTATATGTCTACCAACTTGCTGAACACTTAATAGTTACCTTGGTTATTAGACTGACTGCGCAGATAGCCCATTGCTTGTGTTCAAGTGATCTTTATTAATGTCCTGAAACTATTTCACAATATTTATGTATTATCATTCATCTTGCTTCATGTGAATAAATGCTCATCTTATCATCATCCCACATCATCACAAGGATGCATATAGTATAATACTAGGTAAGAGAGTATGAGACTAGTCTTATATTACCTTGATTATAGTGCATCATGTAAGTCATTCTATTTTCTTATTAGTGATTGTCGCTAATCTTATTATTATGTCTTAGTTATAACTTAAACTTGATTAGAGATATGTATCCGTAGAAAAAATTCATAGCATATACAAGTTACATACTATTGAGTATGAAAATAACAAGTGGCAAGTATATATGTATTAAATAAATTAATAATTGAAAATTGGGGCTTTGGAAACTAGATGTATATATGTATTATTTACTCAAATGTTGAAATATTAACTATTAATCCACTAGACAAGCAGAAATTAGTAAGTCAATGTGTATACAAACACATTGATACTGAGTTACACCTAATAAGGTAACCAAAATAATGGAAATTTCAGAACAGTGATAAATTACTGATAAATGTTATTAAAAATATTTTGAGCGAGGGCCTGGTAGCTCATACTCATAATCCTAGCTACTCAGGAGGCTGATATCTGAGCATCATGGCTCAAAGCCAGCCTAGGCAGGAAAGTCCATGAGACTGTTATTTCCAATTAAACACACGAAAAGCTGGAAGTAGAACTGTTATTCAAGAGGTAGATTGCTAGAAAACCTTCAGTAACAGCACCCAGGACCAGAATTCAAGTCCCAGGACTGATCACCCCCCTCCATACATTTGAAATATCTAATCAGGCTGATTAATTTTTTAAAAATTACTCATAATTTTCACACTTGAGACAGCTAATCTTGTCATAAAATTGGACTTCTCTGTCTGAACAAACTAGATTTAGAGTTTCTGTACACAAACACAAATTTAGAGTAATTAGCTTTTTTATTTTTTGTTGACTCAGTGCCTGGGCATTGTCCCTGAGCTTTTATGCTCAAGGCTAGAGCTCTTCTAAGCTACATTGGGCTTCTTCTACTTTTTTTTTTTTGGTGGTGAGAGGTTGACAGGCTTTCCTGCCCAGGGTGGCTTCGAACTGTGATCCTCAGATCTCAGCCTCTTGAGTAGCTAGTGTTACAGGAATGAGCTGCTGGTGCCAGGCAATATTTTAAATACAGATAAATTAGTTGAGTTATATTGTGAATTTAATGTATATACTTTTGATAGCCTCTGGACTGGAATATAATATTGTAATATATATGTGTATATATATATATATATATATATATATATATATATATATATATATATATATATATATACCCAGCTAGAGAAAATTTTTTTTCCTTCTGGGCGAGGTATGTGTGTTTATAAAGTAGAACAGAATAATGGTCAAGAAAAGGAAAGTGGAGAAAATATGGTAGGATGTAGATAACAAGTAATTAAATGAAATGAGAAGGAATTGAGTATGCTCCATATAACATACTAGCATAGTAGAGCAGAGCAGACCTGTTAGAACTGAACTTGGAGAAGACAGCTTACACTGGCTAGGAACTCTAGAATGAGAACTAGTTGGACACTTTCTGCTTTTGTGTGAGGTGATTACAAAACAAATTGATTCAGGACCCTTACCCTCATTAGGAGAGTGCCCCAATACACTGAAAATGACAGTAAGATAAGAAAACTGAACAAAACAGTAGAAGGGTAGGAAGAGATGGGACAAACATCCATACACTCAATAGGATATAATAGAGAAAGCAACAGGAATGGGGCAGGAGTGCTGGCAAAAGTTTGTTTGGAACATATAAACTGGACAAAGAGAGTCGAGAAACATGAAACTACAGTTCTGATGAATATTTCCGGTTCCTCTACATGTCCATGCACTACTATGAGGTTAGACTGTGTATGCAGATGGCTTGATATGGTAGATGTCAGTAATCGGAAGAAAAGTAATTGGAAGAATTGAGATCCCTCCTCCTCTTGCTGCTGAATTGGGGGCAGCGAAATGAACACATGACTTTCTAGCAGATTAAATGCCATGATTTCATCAAAGGAGTTTTCAAGACGAGTAGTGAGAGAAAAAATATTAACTGACAATCCATCAGCTTTCAATACTTTGAAGAATAAATCAGAACAACTGTCACCTTCGTGTATGAAATGTAAATTCATTGCAAGTCAGATGTATAACCAACAAAACATTTTGTTCTGTCTTTTCTGTACTCAGTGTATTTCTTGGACAACAACACATAATTATTTTCAGAGATGGTACTTATCCCTGCTTGGAAATTCTTTTTGCATTTCCCTAGTTTATCTTATTTTTGGAGTTGCTTTCATGCTACTTTCAAGTATCTTTATTAAGACATTATTATCATGCCATAAAATGTATTCATCATGGTGGTTCAAAGCCAGGCCAGGCAGGAAAGTTTGTGAAACTCTTATTTCCAGTTAACTACTACAAAACTGGAAATGGCACTGTGGCTCAAAGTGGTAGAGCTTTAGCCTTGAGCAAAAGCTCAAGGACAGTGCCCAGGCCTGGAGGTCAAGCCCCAGGATTGGCAGAAAATTTAAAAAAATATATTTATCAATGGTTTTATTTCAAACAAATGAGTTGACACTATAGTATGAAACTTCTATGATAAGGTTATAGTTGTTTCCCCTAATACATGGTTTCATTTCCCATAGCTTTAGTTATTTTTGATCAACTAAAGTCTGAAAATATTAAGTGGTAAATTCAAGAAATAAAATAATCCCAAGTTTCTATGTTATCAGTTAAATAAGAAATAGCCTAACACTACAACAAAATGCCAACATCATTCAGCTCACTTCATATCACATTATCATATAGGTAGTGAATCATCTCGTATCATCACAAGAGGGAGAGTACAATAAGACATGAGAGAGAATTTTCACATACCTTTTATTACATTATATTGTTATAATGTAATTCTATTTTATTTGTTGATAATATCTTACTATGCCTAATTTATAAATTCAGCATTATCATAGAGATTTAGATAGAGGAAAAATGTTACATATATTGTATTTGTTATAAGCTAAAATTCCCCTGGGGTAAACTGACTACATCTTCCACAAATATGGGGAAACTACAGTAATGGCTTTTTTTCAAGGTATAGTACTATAGATATAGTTTTCATTAATGGACATATAATCTACATGTTGATATCACTTGACCACTCTAAAAATGCTTTCAAATAATACTTTCTGAGATAATGTTATAACTACTGTATGAAAAATGGGATAGAATTCCATTGTGGATCCTGCAGGAATTTAAGACATTATTTCTAAGGCTGAGAGCAAGTATATTTGTTTTTACATATTGGATTTCTCAGTAGTTAATCTGAACACAATAGAGTTTTTAGAGAACGGTTATGTTTAGCCTCCTAAAGAAGATTTCTTAGAAATAACTAGTTCCACCTTCCGGTGACTAATCTTAGGTCTCTTATTATTGCTAGTAGGGCCATAAAAACCTAGCCAGGCACCTGCTCTTCCTTTCATATTTCTATTTTCTCTTGTAAATTTCCTAAGCACCTGCTAACCAACCAACCACCTTCTGCTTCCTTTCCCATCATTTATTCCTGCCACGTGATGGGGAAGCCCTCTCCTTAGTTCACACTGCTTTTTAAACACCTGCAGCTCAGTAACAAGGATGGTATTGTCTGGCTGTTTTGCTTAGCAATAAGCTGATGTGCTTGTCAAGATAAACTTCACTGTTCACATGATTGGATCTCTGGATTAATGCCTTATACGAAAGCACTTCTGCACACAGTAATGCTTATTTCATAAGCATTAAACACTGATTTCACTTGATAGGCTTATATCAACATTTAATGAAAGGAGCTCAGTGCTGGAGAGCCACAGATGAACTATTATGAAAGCTAACCTTTGTGATTCAAGGTAAAATTTTATTTTCTATGAGGATTTTTACTAGTTATGACAGAGGTTAACCTTTTTTTTAAGCCATACTGTTGAAGTATCTAGTAGTCCAACTCTGCCTTTAAAATACATTAAAATTGGTTTATAGCTAAGTGATTGATGACAGAATTAGCAGCATGCATGCTCATGACCTTTCTGTCACTACTGAGATAATATATCAAGAAAAGGGAGAATGCACAATTTTTATCAGGTCAGAGGTGAGCTGTACCACACTCCAAAGAACTTAATTTTTGACCATTTTTCTTTTATAAGATATATGCTATAGACATTTGAGAAAAGGATGTTTCCAACTCTTATCCAATAAAGACTATCTGTGGGTAAACTTAAAACTACATCATAAGGTATAAGACAATTTTCTGCCTTTAATAGTTAATGCCATGAAGAAGCTGGCTTCCATTAAACCCAATGTAAGACATCTATATTTCAGTACTCTGTAATAAGGAAATTTAAAGAAAGGATTTGAACTATAATTTCCCAAAGACGAGTAGCTCTTTTAAAAAAAGAACAAAAAATTTTCAGATCACAAAAACAATAAAACTTGCTTCAGCTAGCTAAAGAAATGTTACTTTACAACTCTATCCATTTGCTTCGATCTTGAAAGTTGTATTGTTAAATTTTATTTCACGTGTTCATTTCTGTTTTTATCTTGCTGAGGAAAGTATGCTAAGTTAAATGACAGCTAGCTAGCTACCTATATAATATACTTTATTATATAATTTAAATCAATTACAGATGAATTGTGGGGGGAGAACAGTTCTGATATTTTCCCCCTACTTTTAATCAGTATTTTAGTAGAATGTGGTTTTCACATTAAATTACACTTAAAGTGTGTGATTTTAGGGAGAATTTAAGACTACAGTGATCTCCCACACAGTATAAGTGGCCCTTAACTCATGTGCATCTTGTCACTTCCAGATAGATACATGGCTATTAGGAAAACATGCACAAAGGTCCTTAGCTCTATGAGCCTCCTCCCCTTCCTGATAACATGGTTTGGGATTTCCTTCCTCTTCCTCCTTCTCCTATTGCTGTCTGGTTCTGCTTGAGTCTCCAGTCTTTCCCTCTGCTTCAAACGTTCTTATCTTAGGGGAGTGAACTCCATATTATCTGTCTCCACTTCCTGCTGGCAGCCCCTCCCCCAGCAACGCTTCTCAGCTTGTTCTCAGTTGTGTCACATGGAACTAGTCTCCCTCCCTTGGCCAGCTTCTATCACACAGAAAAGCTCTTTCAGAATTGGTGTTCCTAAGCACTATAACTAAGCCTTATATAAGCCCTCTTTGTACTCAAATACCATAGGTAAGTTCTGTCCATTCACTCATTCATTCATAGGAGGTACTAAAGAACTTTGCTGAGTACCACACCTAGGTTGGTTGCATAATATAATGGCATTGTATACATCTCTATGGGCTTTTACAAATTAAGACAAATAATAAGTGTTCTGGACACAACATATGTATCCTGTTTCCTTTAGTAGGGAAACAACAGCAGAAACAACAGCCAACAACATCTTTGGAAAATTCGAACTGAGCAAATATTTATTGAGCTTCCAAGACATCTGGGCTTTGTGCATAGTGCTAGAGATAGCAATGTAAGTACAAAAAAGCCTGTCACGAAGGTCTACGAAAGCTTTGAGAATGAGAGTCATCTTGAGCAGGAACTAGATGTCAGGTATGGACAAAGGGACAGTTCCCTCCCTCCCCCCCCCCGTCCCCCCCCACCCTACAGCATCAGAGCCAGGAGGAATATCATAAAGATCCATTCCAATATCTACTAATATTTACAACAGTTTTCAATCTCCAACTAGGATTTCTGAGACACAGTCTCAATACATTTTTTAATTGTTGTAACTAAAAGACCTCTCACTGGGTGATTAATTAAAAACAACAATAACGGCAACAAATCCCACAACGGTTCTCTTACAGTTTAGAGGCTGGGAAGTTCAAGGTCAAGAAGCTATATCTGATGAGAATCTCCTTGTTAGTAAGGACTCTCAGTAGAATTCATGGTGAAAGGGATCCAAACAAGAGAGAGAGAGTCAAACTGGCTTTCATAACAGATTTACTCTCAAGATAGCCCATAGATAGCCCAGTAGTCCAAGAATGGCAGAACTCTTAAGACCTAATCGCCTTTTTAAAGTTTCCATGTAACCACATCTCTTAATATCTCACAATGGGGATTAAATTTTAATGTGAAATTTGCTAGGAACCTTCCCATATAGCTGAAGTCCTTTCAACATTCCCTGTTAGAGATTCTATCACAGCTTACTCTCCCTACTGAATCTCTGATCAAGCTGATGAGGGGTTCTTGGAGCTCTGAACCCTGGAGACCTGGGCACTGAGTAGCGCTTCCAGATACAGGAAATAAAATACAGTATGCCAAGTCACTTGGCATTTCTATTAAATAAAATGTTTTGCCTTAAGTATATGCAGTATATTTGTATTAATTTTGCTCTGAATTTGATAAGGCAATTCCACAAGAAATCAATATCTTCTATAGTTTCTCTTCATCAGGCAGCCAAAACCTCTAATTCAGAAGTGCTTTTCCCCAGCATCCATCATTTTCTGAAAGCATTGAGACATTTAGCAGGTGCTTCTGTTGGTTTCTTTTTCTGCTGACACGGATGAAACTCAACCTACTTCTTGATCTTCACAAATTAAAGTTGCTCTTTGGCAGTAAAATGTATCTCTCTCTTACTTAAGGTTTATCTCTCTTCAAATACTTGGGAAATTACCTTCCTTAATCTATTCCAGCACACTTGATGTTAGCTACCAAAAAAAATGTGCGGGTGAGAGGGGCACTCTAAAGAAGCAAAAAGACTTACAAGTTCAAGAAACACTTCTAATGGATACTTATATATCTGTCCTGAGCAAAGTTAATGGTCTGGAAACAGGTCTAGTAGTTCAAGGCAAATGGAAACAATTTGTGAAAGCATTTGTCTTCCAGTCAACTGCCACTTGTTTTAGATTTGTGCACAAAGAAGCATTTGAAAGCTCACTTTCTCTTTAGTTAAAAAATGTGTGCATATGGTCACATACACAAGCACTGTGGACTTATTATGAAGGCAATTCTCTATGTTTGAATGCCACATGTCATTAATGGAGTAAAGAATCCCTGGGCTTGGAACAGGGATTAGTAGATCTTTGTTAAATAATTTAAGAAATATTGATGTATGCTCTTTAAATTTCTCCAGAGATTTCTAATCTTATATTTAAGTGATAAATGATTATGATATCTCAGGATATTTGATATGTGATTTAATACAAAGACATACTATATTGTGCTTAGCCTTTATCCAAAATATTTCCCATTGAGTCCTGTCACTTGCTAGAACAAATCATAGCTTCTCAGTACCTCTAATCTGCAAAGTGAGCATAATTTTCTCAACCTCATTTGACTGTCATGAAGATTAAATAAGGTCATATTTATATAATACTTAAGCAGGGCCTGGCACATACACTTGTCAATCAATATGAACTCTTTTATGTTACTCTATTACAAACAACAGTACTTACCACTTTTTTTTTAAATTTTATTTTATTTTATTTGTGAACAAACTGTACAGAGGGGTTACAATTGCATGGGCAGGATAATGCGTACATTTCTTTCCAAGCATTGCAGCCTCCTCCTTTGTTTACCCTTCCCATCCCTTCCCAGCCTCCCCCGTCCCCCAGTACTTACCACTTTTGACCCTCCTAGCAGTGGGAATGTATTTTGGTATTCACTTTTGCAGAATTTCTATAGCTTTCTTACTCACAGATGAGAATATGGAATAATGGTTTGCATTGTACAATTAGTTTGGGAAGAACAAAAAAGAAATTAATATAAAGGTAGCTAATGCCTTAGCAGAATTTGAATTTAACAATGAATTTTACTCATTCTTAGTGAATTTGGGAAGTATGTAACAATAGCTTGAACAGTGCTATTAGATTCATAATAGAAACAACAAATTAATATACAGGAAAAATCTGCTAATACTGTTCCACCCTTCCCCTCGAGTATTGGGCTTAAACTCAGGGCCTTGCACTTGCTAGGCAGGAGTTCTATCACTTGAGACATGCCCCAGGGGCATTCTGGCACATAACTATATTCCAAGCTATTTGGGAAGCAGAGATAGGAGTATCACTGTTCAAGGCTGGTGCTGGCAAAAGTGGTCTACCATCACAGAAAAGCTAGGATTCTAATGTTTACTTATAACTTAATAGATTTCCTGGTCTTTTCTATCATGTGTTGAACAAAATTTGTCTTTTATGAATGTTGGTCTGCTTTCATTTGATATCTATTTTTTAGTCATAATGAAAATAATTCCAAGGAAATAATTCATTTTTTGTCTAAATATCTGTCTCAAAGTTCAAAATCAATTTGCTTCCTCTCTAAATAAACTGGCATGAAATATGCTAAAGCAAGCTACAGGTTTTCTTTTCCTTAATAGACAGAGGATATGGTTATATTCCTTTCTTGGATGTCAATGCCTATACTGTCTGAGCAAAAAGATATTCTGTAATGCTAACAAAGTCTTGCCTGTTCTTACTCTTAATAGTGACTGAGAGCCATACTTGCCAGGGAAAAGGTCATCCGTTCTTTTTTCTTTCTTTTTATAGCAGCTTTGAGTAAGCATCTCTTCAACCCTAGAGCCTTTCTGAAAAGCTGCCAAGCAAGGGTACTCCCTTTGAGCTGGGTAGACAGATGTCAACCACTACCAATTCTAGACTGATGTCATTAAGAACTTCACATTAAGTTGGATTTTTTTTTTTGCCTTGTCAAAATCTTGGCTATTTAAAACACTCTTTTGTTGCAAAGTTTAGGGTAAGGGAAAACTCAATCTTTAATAGAAAATCAATCTGTTGCTTCCGTCGTTACATATGCTTTGTTAGATTTAAAAATGCAAGCAGCCGTTACTTCCATGTTTATCAGAAGGAGCAGTCAAAGGAAGATGACATACAGTCATAGAAAGGGTACTTAGCGAGGATGCTCTCCAGCCTTTGAGATTTCATCTTGCTGCCAGCTGAGCTCTGAGTGAGTTCAGTCTCTTAAGTTCAGCAATTTTCAATCAGTTCCTCCTTTGCAAAATGAGAATGACAGAACAGAAACTCCCCAAGGATTAGAATTCTTCAAAATTTTTATCATTCCTGGTACATGTTTGATACCCAACACATGAATAGCTCACTTTTAATTTATGTTTCTTATGCAATACTACATTATTTCTTTTTCTTTTCTTTTTTGGTGTTACTGGGGATAGAACTTGGGGCCTCACATTTGTTTGGTAAGTACTCTAACATTTGGTCATATTTCCAGTTCTTTTGCTTTTACTTGGCTTTACAGATAGGATTCCCACTTTTCTTAGAGCGAGCTTTGAACAGTGATTTTTCTACCAATGCCTCTTAACTAGCTGGGATTATAGGTATGTACTAACATAACAACAAATACTTGATCATTTCTATTTCCAAATTGTAATTAGAAAAATGTAGTTACAAAGAGATTTGTGTTCAAATTCTAATGAAACCTGAAGGGAATGTAAAACAATAGATTGAGTCTAACACTTGCCACATTTTACATTTAACCTATAATCAGTCAAAAGTTTGAAGATCCTCCTCTGGCTCTCTACTAGTATTTAGTGTGTGTGTGTGTGTGTGTGTGTGTGTGTGTGTGTGTACGCGAGCATGTACGTGTGCAAATCCTGGGGCACTGGGCACTGTCCCTCAGTTTTTTTTCTCAAGGATGGTGCTTTACCATGAACCACAGCTCTACTTTCAGATTTTGAATAATTATTTGGAAATGAGACTCTCATAGGCTTTCCTGCCCAGGCTGAATTTGAACCTGGATCCTAAGATGTCAGTTTTCTTAGTAGCTAGAATTGCAGAGCTACCAGTACCTAGCATTAAGTTCTTTTTAAGGAAATAACCAGGCAAATCATTCAAAATAAATGTTAAAACATCATCTAGGGGTGGGAGTTTAAAGCATTAGATGTAAGTAGTATGGAAATGTAAAGTTTTATGTATCTAAAAGGGCACAAAAATCATTCTAAATGAATCATTCACCATAAAGTTAGAGGTTGAATAAATAGGAAATTATAATGAAAGATAAAATATGACCCTGGTTAATGGGCCCACACATACCCTTTACATACACCTACATATGTATTCAAATGCACCTTGATTCATTCTCACTTGTGCTAATCCAAAGGAGATGCTGATGTTGAACTCCAGTCATTCAGTAGAAATGTCTTGTACCAGAAATACTAAGTGCTTGACTCGTGTTTTTGAAATTCAGAATCAAAATGACCCTGGGAAGGCAATCTCCTATGCCTTCTAAATAACGTTGTCTTTCCTGACCTTCTATTAAAAAAAAAGCAACTAGTCCTTTGTTGGGGTGCTATGCTAATTACTCAAAAGAGTTTTATGTAACCCTTTCAAATGGGAAGGAGCCAAAACAATCAGAACTTCCATTAAGTCTTCAATAGCCAAACACAACCAGGGAGTGACTATAATTTGTGGTAGAGTTATTGAACTAAAAATAAATCACAGAGCACAAAAGAGTAGAGTGTAAGAAAGTAAGATTGATACAGAACTACTATGGCTATTTCCAATAGCTTTCTTGGATTGTCAATTAGCCAAGTTCACATTGAAGCAACGAAGAACCTACTAGCCTTTTCTTTTACCAGCCAAACCATAGTGCTCACTAACTTCTCTCATGCTTTGACAACTACTGTGACAACCACACATCTGATTACAGTAAGACAAACAGGAGTTACACTCCAGGGTACATTTAAATTCGTGTATATGGGGGCTGGGAGGGTGACTTAGTGGTAGAACGTTTGCCTTGCATTCATGAGGCTCTGGGTTTGATTCCTCAGCATCACATAAGCAGAAAAATCCAGAAGCGGCACCGTGGCTCAAGTGGTAGAGTGCTAGCCTTGAGCTGAATTGCTGAGGGACAGCGCCCAGGCCCAGAGTTCAAGCTGCACAACCAACAAAATAAAATAAAAATTTCTTGTGTGGGGCTGGGAAGGTGGCTCAGTGGTAGAGTGCTTGCCTTGCATGCATGAGGCCCTGGGTTCGATTCCTCAGCACCACATAAGCAAAAAAGAAAAACCCAGAAGTGGCGCTGTGGCTCAAGTGGCAGGGCGCTAGCCTTGAGCTGAAGAGCTGAGGGACAGCGTTCCCAGAGTTCAGGCCCCACGAACGGACCCAAAAAATAATAAAATTCTTGTATATGTCCTTACTTCCTTGATAATTCAGTTCTTTCAGTTACTTTCTATTTTCCATCTGTCTTTGATAATGGTACAATAATTAGCCAAATGCAGGAATTTAAACATTAATGATATTGTTCTCCAGGTAATTTTCTTCTCTTTCTTGTCAAAGGATGAACATTAAGATTCAAAGTTCCTTTGTGGAAATGTCAAGATGCTAAATGTAGGAACAATGATGGAGAATTGTCAATCAAAGTTTTGTAACGTTCTGTATATACCAAAGCAAAACTTAAGCTTGAAAACATTCTCAATTATTTAGAGTTCTTCAACTTCATTGGACTTTGTTTTTTTATGTTTTTTATTGTAAAAATAGTGTACAGAGGGGTTACAGTTACATGAGTAAGTTAATGAGCACATTTCCTATTGAGCATTGTTACCTCCTCCTTTGTCCCTTACCATGCTTTCCCTCCCTACCTCCCCAAGTCCCTCCTCCCTGCCAAGTTGTAAAGTTCATTTTCTACATAGTGTCTTATACATCTCATTGTTACAATGTGTCAACCTGTATCCTTGTTTCAGCATTTTGTTATTTCCCTTCCCTTCCTTAAATTAGAAAAAATGTATATACCAGATGCAGGACACTGACATCAAATACAGTGAAAACAGGGGTTATACCGCAGGGGAAGAACATACAAGAGAAACAAAGCTATACTAAAGCTACCACACAACTATGTTGATCGCAGCATTATTTATGATAGCTAAGATATGGAACCAACCCAGATGCCCCTCAGTAGATGAATGGATCAAGAAAATGTGCATATATATTCACATATATATGTGTATATATATATGAATTCTATGCCTCCATCAGAAAGAATGACACTGCTCCATTTGTTAGGAAATGGGAAGAATTGGACTTTGTTAATGTTAAAGTAAACTAATTTATGTTTAGTCAGACTTTACCATAAATTTAAGCACTGTAACATGCCATTAAATCTCATTGAAAACCTCAATTAAAATTAAAAAATATAATTATTGATTAGTTATCATTGCATGGCATTATAGTAGGTCCTACAAAGGATACCAAGCAGTTCTTATATCAAAGGACGCTATGAACAGATTGAAATGGCAAGTAGCATAATGGCAGGAAATGGTTAGAAATCATCTATCAGATAAGGTCTTAATACCTACCTATCCTGTAAAGAACTTCTTCAACTCAACAACTCAAAAGTAATCGAAGGACTTGAATAGACATTCCTTCAAGGATGTACAAATCATCAATTACCACATAAAGAGTTGATCAATGTCATTAATCCCTAGGAAAATGCAAACCAGAAGCACCATGAGATATCAACTCATAACCATACCATTAGGCTTCACTAAGCTTACTTTTCTGTTTTTCTAAAAAATAGTGATAGTGAGAATGTAGAAACAGTGGAGCATTTTCATACTGCTGGTAGTAATGAGAAATCATTTAGTCACAATGGGAAGCAGGATGGAGATTACTCAAAACATTAAAAATAAAATTTCCATATATGTGATATAGCAATTCCTTTACTGGGTAATGTGCCCAATATGATTAAAATCAATGAACTTAAAGAGATATTTGTATTATTAGAAACTGTAGTTTACACAATAGCCAACAGGTAGAAATATCAAAACATTCCATCAATAGAGAAAAGATAAACAAAATGTAGCATATACATGTAGTAAATGTTATTTAACCTTAAAAAATATGGAAACTTTGGTGCGTACTCTAACATAAATAAACTGTGAAGACATTATGTTAAGTGAAACAAACCAGACATAGAGTATAAAAGTTGCATAATTCCACTTATGTAGATGGAAAGTAGGCCAGACATTGCCAGGAGCAAGTAGAAGGAGGAGATGGAGAATTAATGTTTAGTGAATTCAGGTTTCAGTGTGGGATGATGAAAAGTTCTGGAGATTCATGGTAGTGATCGTTACATATCAGCCTTAACATATTCAGTGCTACTGAACTACTACTTAAATTGGTTAGGATAGTACCCATAACAGCCTTAACATATTTAATGCTATTGAACTACTACTACTTAAATTGGTTAGGATAGCACCCTTTAAATTATTTATAGTTTACTACAGTTAAAAATTGACTTCTGCCTGTATTTAGCTTACAATTTACTGGAGAAATGAATATGCATATGAATTTGAGTATCTGAGTATCTGTAAATCAAGGTAAATAGGATAATAACAAGGTCATAGAAATTAAATATTGTAATGTTCAGAGAATGCAAAGGTAATATTCCATTGTACAAGAAAGTTTTTTGTAGAATATTTAGTGGTTGGAGTTTACATCTGGAAGATTAACCTTTGGAAGAAATGGGAGGGAAAGTACCCTACCAAAAAGAAAAAAAGAAAAAGAAAAAAAAAAGATGAGCCTAAACAAAGCATGGAAGCAAGAATACTAGGTATGATTTTTGAACTGATGCCTCACAAGTAGGTTAAAATGGAAGACAATGCTTCTCAAATTTTAGATTCATATAGAATCTTGAGGATTTTTGCAAACACATAGGCTCTGGTTTGATAGGACTAATGTAGAGCCTAGCATTCTTCATTCCCAGTAGCCTGGCTCCCATCTCAATACTGCTTTCCTCCTATTGGCCAAGAAGTGGGGCAGAGGGAAGGAGTGAGGGAGGGAGGGAGAGGGAGAGAGGGAGAGAGAGAGGGGGAGAGAGAGAAAAGAGAGAGAGAGATTGCTTTGATAACAAAGCCCTTCCCCCAAACCATTTAAGCTTATGAATCTAATCACCTCCCAAAGGTCTCACCTGAACATTGCCACATGGACACCAATCCTTTAACACATGAATCTTTCTATTCATGCATACACAAATTATGGGTATGTATGAAATCAGGTTTTGCCCAAGATATTCCAAGCTTCTGCCTATCATTCCATTATAATTATTAATGGTATCTTTTTCACACAAAAATGTCCCAGTTTGGGCATAAGTACAGGCAGCTGGTTAACTGGATATAGGAGATTTTGATTGGTTTGTAGTGGGTAGAGATGGGATGGTTTTATTAATTATTTCATCCATCCATTCAGTCAACATGTACCAAATACCAACTCTGTTCCATGTACTCTTAAGCGCTGCAGATGCAGAAGTTTGAGTAAAAATGACAGCAACAAAATTTATCTTCGTGTTATATGTGGTCTAGTGGGGACATGCATATCGCAGAAGTAGACGGGGAGAAGAAAATAGAGAGGGAGTAAGTGGAAATGCGAGAGTCCATGGTAAGCACAGATTCAAGAATGAATGAACATTGAGGGATTTGAAAGAGAGCTAAATATAGGCAAGGATGTAAGGTCTTCATGGAGAGAGGAAGCTTTTGAGAGTGGGTGGGAGCCCTCTTCTGACAGCAGACCAAAAAAGAAGACTTTGCACAATGCTTATACTTAGGGCAAAGGTTGAGTCCACGGACCTGAGGAGGAATAGCACCAAGATCTGCTGGATGATAAAAGCCAAGGAAGGAGGAAGGTCGAAGCTACTACCAGCTAACAATAACAAATCCTGACAACATTCCAGAAGGCTGATGGGCTAGAATAAGCTTTGAGAGGCAATATGATTTTCTTGAAGGGCTGCTCAGTAAAATGTCACACTGTATTTTCCATAAGTAAAAGAGCTGAGATGTTGCAACTTATTCTTAGAAGGTAATTTGCTGTCATGATTTATATATTTTTATTACTTTTTTTTGTTTTGCTGTTGTTACCATGATTGCTTTGCTTGGTTGTTGTCTGATGTTCTACCATTAGAGTCACACCTTCAGTTTGCCTTTATTTTGGAAGTAGAACCTCGCACTGCACACTTTTCTTCCTGGGCTGATTTCTCTATCCTCCATATTGTAGCCTCCTGAGTAGTTACGACTATAGGTATGAGCCATTCGTGTCTGGTATTCATTATCAGTTCTTTAAATTGTTAATGAAAACTATAGTGGCTGTTTCTGAAGTTGTGAAACAAACTAAAGCAAAGCTGTAATCATCTTTTTCCATCAATAATCAATGTCTAGTTTTTCTTATAAGGCTATACTAAGAATGGGTTACAAACAATACCTGTGTACTTGAGAAATCTGAAGTAGCAAACAAGAGCCATATTCTAGGAGAAAAGACTTAATTTTACTTTATATCCTCTTTTGTTTATGGAGGAATATATGGGAGAAAAGTTGATGATGGTCGAAATGGGTTTAGATGACACAGAGTTAAAAGTTCCAGACTTTTCTAGAAGGTAAGAACTCATTTATTCAGGAAAGTCGGAACTAAGATTGTCATTATATTTGATTCTAGCAGTTTGTGCATGATGCTGAAATTTTGGTAGAGCATATAAAGCCCTTCCAACACTGCTTTCTCTGTCCTTGCATGTACCATTTACAGAAGATGGAAAACATTCTACTCACAATATTTTCAGGGAAGAGTATACAATGTATGGCTAATCCATATCAGAATTAAAAACCCTCCACAGAGAAAAAGAAAATATGACCTGTGGTTATAATGTAGTTCTCTTTGTGTTTTTCCTTGTTTTAAATACTGGGGCTGGGGTTGGAATGGGTTTAATTTTTTTCTGTTTTTAAACTAGAAGAGAAAAATAGAAATTGAATGAATGGGTAAATTAGTAATAACCCACCTAAAATTCAAAAGAGCAAAGTTCTGTCATGAAAGTCATTTGCAATAGCCAGTACAATTCTGATATAAAGGTTTGGTAACATGTTAGTAGTTGGATAGTTGGTTTTAGAGCACTGCACAATGCAGGTGTTGGTTGTGGATTGTGGAATGATTAACCAATAGAGGGAAGCTAGATTCTGGTGTTAGGTTCTTGTGATGGGGTCTCCAGACTTTCCTTGGTTATCATATTCATAATTCATGAGTCAAGCTAGCCAGCAGTGTCTGCAAGAAGGGGATGGCTTAAATTAACATTGGCAAAACAAGAAAGACATTTGGATCCCTTCATATTCTAGTGTAAACCAACAGACTTACTCAGCTTCCATGACCAGAAAGTTTGTCACCCAAAATGTGCTAAATGCACTCTGTCCTCCACATCTTGCTTCTGCTGGTTTCCTACACTTTCTTTTCCTTATACTTTGCTTGTTTCACCTGCTAAGGCCCATTTGATGCTCCTCCCTCCTCTATTAAAGTTTTATTTTGGACTGTGGGTTTTTCTTTGAGGATTTAGAAAGGTAGCATTTTTCTTCATGTCAACATTTAATTGTTTTATCATAGATATGAAAAGGATGTCATTATATTTAAAATAAATTGTTGAGGCCGGGTATTATAGCTTATGCCTATAATCATAGCTGTTTAGGAGTCAGAGATGAAGAGATTAGAGTTCTCACTCCAGCCTGGGAAACAAGTGAAATTCCCATTTCAAGTAAAAACCTGGGCCATGGTACCTGCCATCCCAGCTCTGCAGAAGGCATAAATAGGAAGATCCTTGTCCAGGCCAGCCCTGACAAAACAACAACAAACAAACAAACAAGCAAAAACTGAAGATGTGGCTCAACTGGCAGAGTGCAACTAACAAATGCAAAGCCCTATGTTCAAACACTGGTAACAAACAAACAAGTGATATTGATATAGGAATAGAAATATAGACAAATATTTGATCTTCCTAACAACCCTATTTTTATATATAAAGAAGTAGAACAATTTGCACAGAAGCATACTGATGATGAACTAAGATTCAATTTGACATTTCAGTCCCAGAATTTATGCATTTAATTAGTCACTTTGCTATGACAATCTTTGCACGAGCAGAGAGGCAATCAAGGAAAGAGCACAGTAAGGCTTGATACCATTAAATCTGAGCACCACTTATTGGGTGGAAGATTCTATTCTTACAGCTAATGATGAAAAATGGATATGATAAAGTCCTTGTAGTGAGGGACAGTGTTGCCAGACACATAGGTTTAACACTCTATGATAAGTGCCATAATAAAAGAATGCAAGACAAAGAAATGGAACTCTTTATCAGATAGATGTTTTATAGTTTGGCTTATTTGTTTTATTTTAAAAATGTAAAGAATGTTCCTATCACCATCACCCACCATTCAAGTTTAAACAATCAGCATAGACATTTTTTTGTGTGCAAGTATGTTCTATTAGGTAAGACTATACACAAACAACAGAACTGTCTCTGCCTTGCCCTGAAGCAAGAAATTCAGTCCAAGAGAGGATGCAGGAAAGGGTCAGGCAGGCAGATGAGGGTGTAATGATGTAAGCTGAAAGCATTCGTTTCCAAAGAGACATACTTGAGCTAGATCTTGAAGATCAAACACAAATAGGCCATTGACAACTTAGTGGGGCTAAGGGCTTTCCAACAGAAGGCACACATGCAAGGTTCAGCTTGGTGAAAGTGGGCTGTGTTCGGAGCAAGGAAAAAGTGCAACATGGTCTGAGCATAAAGTACAGGGCAAAGAGGACAAGGCAGAAGACAGAACTCACTGGGCCTACATAGGCTCCAGCCTTTTCTTCATGGCTCTGCATGGCAGACGATGAGTACAAAGCCAATGGAATGGCAACATACTCTTGTCCCTAAAATAGCACTGTGTTTTTTTGTCCTTTCTAATTTCACAAGTTCTTGGATGAAATAGAATGAAGAATATTTTATGACTCAGCAGCCTTTTGCAATTACACTAGACAAACAAAAAATGGTAAATATTTTGGACCGTCAGATAGGATGAAAGCCTGTTTGTCTTTATTTAATCCAGCTTTTGCTAAAGTACTTGAAATATTTTGAACTTTTCCCTCTGTAAAACACCTATCAAATGCCTCACAGTTGTCCTTGATCAATGTGTAATAAGGGTGTCCCCCATGAACTGCTATACAGATATGTATTTCTTACTTACAAAAACATTCAGAGGACCAATCTAGAATTTTAGAAATAGCAATTCTTTGATTAAATGATCATGATCCCCTATATAAAGAATGTTTTCAGTATTTTATTTTAGAATATCAAAATGTATTTCTTGGCTTTTCACAAAGACCTCATAAGCATGTCTGAGAAGAAACAAGTCTGACCACTATGCCATCAGTGTTTTCATGACCCCTCCTCCAAACACCGAGTAGGCCCCAAGACAACATTCTTGGGTTTGTTGGGATGTCAAGGCCAACAAGCACCAGATTAAAGAGGCTGTTAAAGAAGTCTGTGACTTGGATGTGACCAAGGTCAATACCCTGATCAGGTTTAATGGAGAGGAGAAGGCTCTGACTGGCTGCAACTGGAGAAGAGTTCGTTTGGATCCCGACGATCATGCTTTAGGTATGGCCAACAGAAATGGAAACGTCTAAATTAAATGCACCTGCTTAATTCTAAATATATATGTTTATCTTCTTACCACCAAAATGCATTTCTATACATGATTTCATATTATAATAAAGTCTACTACCCTATAAATTTCTGTAGCTGTTTCCTGTAAGGCTTAACCTTTAAGCCTTGGAGAGACCTTTCATATGACAAATGAAAGGGTGGCTTTAATCACATCTGCTCCAAAACTGCTGCTATTCCTAGTATGCAGTACAATCACATAGACAGGAAGATCAGGGTTATGCTACATAGTTATAGCCACAGCAAGGCATAATGTACATTGACTAGGGGAAAGAATGTCCTTACTGGAATTATCTGAAGCCCGGTGTTCCTTTGAGTAATTTCACATTATTTTGTTTGTATTTTAATTTCTTCTGAGAAAATTATGTTTTAAGTTAGAAAAAAATGTAGGTACAGGGGCTGGGGAGGTGGCTCAGTGGTAGAGTGCTTGCCTTGCATGCATGAGGCCCTGGGTTCAATTCCTGGTCACCACATAAGGAGAAAAAGCTGGAAGTGGCACTGTGGCTCAAGTGGTAGAGCACTAGCCTTGAGCTGAAGAGCTGAGGGACAGCCCCATGACCAACAAAAAAAGAAAGAAAAAGAAAAAAATGGAGATATAAAAGTTCTCCTATGATCCCTGGTGCCAGGGAGAAGTGACAATTTCTGTTCCATTACCACAATCTCCTACATACCACTGTCTCCCCACCCAGGCAAACCCAGTCCTCCATCAGTCCTCTGCTGAACTGTCACTTCTGCCATCCCTGTGGGATGAGTAGATGTCTATTATCAACTCTCAGGCTACTGTGTATCTTTTCTTACTTAGCATTTGATATCAGCTGTTAATTAAGCCTATTTATGTGATTGTTTGTTGATCATTGGTCATTTCATTATACTATGAGTTCTGTAAGGGCAGGGCTTCAGTTTCTGTTCAGTATTGCATTGCAGAATTATTAAGTAAACACAGAGTTTAAAACGCTGAAAGTCTGAATAGTATAAGAGCGAAAATGGAATGGCTTCATAAATTGTGTACATAATTTATCTCATTTCAAGAGTTTTGGCTATTTTAGATTTGAAATGATGGAGAAATGTTGTTATATTGCTGTAGCAATTCCATTGCTAGCTATATAAATGTTAGCTGTTACTAATAAGATAAGTAGGTCACCTACATTTACATACCTTTAGTTTTAGTTCATAATGACTAGATTCCAGGCAGTACTTTCTCTGTATATATAATATAATTCTTCACATTGACATTATAGGCTTCAAATACTTCTAACCTCATGTTTCTTATTCCTACTCCAATTCCTTAATCTGTTCCATAAATCACACTTCTCTATTCCTTTTTTATTTTTGTGGCACTTTCAAATGTCTTCTAATTTATCAATCTGTTCATGGCAATGAATCACTAAACCAAAGTTAGTATGGGGCTGGTAAGGGCTGGGGGATGAAATCTAGTCAAATCTTTCAAAGGACACACACACACACACACACACACACACACACACATTCTCTTACAAGGCCAGATTTCTCCTATCATTTTCCTTTGGCTGTCTCACAGGCTTTGGATAAGGTTGAGTTTGAGCCTGGTTGAGGTTGGATGAAGTGAGCATGCCACACATGGGGAATACTCTATCTAGCACTTTGCAGCAGCAATGGAAATGACATATCAAGTACACAGTGCTGACTTCAAGAGTGTCTGTCTTGAAAAACAGGAGCAACTTCTTTCCAGTCATTCAGAACCATTGTCCAGCGAGAATTTGTTTTCCTACCAGAAGATTTCTTGCATCTAGGGAGAGCAGTTTGACCAGATAAATGCACACAGTAGATAATTTGTTCAAGGACACAACATTTGATTTACAATTTCCCAATCAATGAAAACAACACAGAGCTAGAATTCAAGCTTTGACTGTATTGTCACCTGAGAGAGAAACTATTCCTAGCAGAGAAGCTAGTTGGCTGGCTCCAGCCGTAAGCATTAATGATGATGAAGGTCTGAGCATGGCTTTGTGCACATCAAGAGAAAACTGACGGTAATGAACTGTGTCAGGGGACAGGTGACTCCCACAAGGAGCTAAAATGATGCAGAGGAAAGAAAGAAACTAAAGGAACAACACATAAACAGAACCTTCTTCCAAAATCACCCTGGTTTCAGTACAGTTCCAGTACCCCAACAACCCAAATGCCTAAAATGCTTTAGAAATTCTGGATTTTTACATTAAAAAAAGGAAAAAGCATGGAAAAGGCAGGAGAAAGATATAAACATTGCATGTATCCACAGAGTAGCAAAGTAGCAAAACCTTGGAAGAGAAAAAGGCCAATCTATCCATTTGGTGCTGTATTTGCTGTTTTCTATTGTAGCAAGGTACCTTTAGCTCATAATTCTGGAGTTCTAAAAGCATGGTGCCAATAGCTGCTTGGTTCTGGCAAGGGCATACTTGACTCCATTATATGATGATGGTGACAGCATGGGGTAGAGCATGTGAGAGGGAGAGATCACTTGGTGAGACAGGAAGCTAGAGAGCAGGACTAGTTGGTCACTCATTACAACAACCCTCACTCACAAGAACTAACTGGGCCCCACTAATGACTTCTGAAGGTAGTGACCCCCGGTGATATAATACCCCACTAGACTCCTCTTAAAATTTCTACTGCTACAACATCACATGCCAAGGACCACTACGTGGACTCTTGGAGGACAAATTAAATCTAAACCATGACAGTGCAGTCATTCTGAGCTGTGAGTTACAACAGCAAAAGCCCTCAGAAGTTGAAGAGCAGAAGCCATAGAAAACCGGTTACTGTAAAGCATATTCACCTGAAATGATCAACACAGACTCAACCAGAGTTTTCACCTCGTTAAGATAGAATAAAAGGAGAACTAGAAGGGAGGAAGTATAGATAATTTTAAATGCCTATTTCATGGTAAATACTTGCTGAGTCGAAAAATTTGCAATTATTTCCTTGCTTGCATTGATTCATCCACTCATTTCATAATTTATTCATTTGCTACAATGATATCAGTTGAATTCCACTGTGATCAAGCAGAACACAGCTTCAGTCTCCTTCTCTGTGCCTTGCCTTCCAACCCTCTCAGTGAGCTATTTCTTCCTCACTGAACAGAATCTGAAGTTCCATTGTTGTGCAGCACACATAGCTCATAAACAATAATCTGGTTACAATCAACTCCAAATGATCGAAGACCTCGGAGTCAAAACTGACATTCTGAAAACATTACAGGATGGAATGGGAGAAACCCTAGGTCTCCTTGGCACAGGCCGAAATTTTCTTTCTTTCTTTCTTTTTTTTTTTTTGTTCGTCGTGGGGCTTGAACTCTGGGCTTGGGTGCTGTCCCTGTGCTCTTCAGCTCAAGGCGAGCGCTTTACCACTTGAACCCACAGTGCCACTTCCAGTTTTCTAGTGGTTTAGTGGAGATAAGAGTCTCACTGGCTTTCCTGCCCAGGCTGGCTTTAAACCATGACCCTCAGATCTCAGCCTTCTGAGTAGCTAGGATTACAAGCGTGAGCCACCAGCGCCCGGATGAAATTTTCTTAATAGAGACCCAGAAACACAACAAATCAAAGAAAGGTTGGACAAATGGGATTGCATGAAATTGCAGAGCTTCTGCATGGCAAAGG
>NW_012267318.1:6654895-6722064 GCF_000151885.1 Dipodomys ordii
ACACACACACACACACACACACACACACACATACACACACACACATACACACAAACCAGAATGAGAAATAGGAAAAAATAACAAAAACTATACATGCTTTTGTTTAAAGTGTGTATAATATGAAGAATCATGATTGTACTCATAGCTATTGATTAACATAATGGAAAATCAAAGCATGCAGGTTTGGAGAGTTATCTTAATAGAGTCTCTTGTGCTGATTAAAACACAGAATATGCAAGAGATATGCTCCCTAGAGCATTTAACTTCACAGAAGTGTGAAAGAGATAATAACAAAGTACAAGCAACTGTCTCTGAGACCTTCTAATTGTTCTGAGGAGCCCTCTAAGACAGATGCAGTGTCCAAGCAAAGCATGGGATCTTGACAAGACCTCCTGACCCACACATGGTGTAAGATGATTTCATAGTAATAGGATCTTAGGGTGCGATGATGAAAGAGAATGATGTCAGATGTTAGAAATGAGACTGAAATTGTTAAGGATCTTGTGTTCTCTAAAATGTTTTAGTTTATCTACTAGGACACAAGGAGACATTGGATGACTTCAAGCTGTGGAATGACACGATTGGCTTTGCTTGTTTTTGTTGTTCTTTCTTTCAGGAAGCTAATTATGACAGCAATGTTAAAGTTGAGAAACAACTCTTTGATTTCCCCTGTAGTTCAAAATAAAAGATGTACTTTGTAAGGATGTACTAATTTCCTGACATTTAAAGATAATTATATCTCAGTGAAATAGAGTATTAGTTTAGCCTGAAAAAAAAATCAGTCATCTACTAAATAAGCAAGGAAGATATTTAAGGCAACCTAAATCCATTATTGATGGAGATATTTACTTATGATGCAATTGAATGGTTTTGCAAAAAGATAAAAATACTTGAGACTTGAATAATGTACTTCTGTCCTGGTGGAAATAAAATGGAAACACAGATAAACATGGATGAGCAGAGGTGAAAAATGAGCCAGGGCACTCTCGGTGTGCTGGGGTTTGTTTCATTTTAGAAAAGAAAACATTTGATAAAAGGGATGACAGATATTTTTTTCTTCAATTCACCTATTTCACTTAGTTATGAGTAATTATCAAAGTAAGTAATGATACACTGGAAATCAGTTCACTTCTGGGAAAGCCTCTGCCTTTACTTAGGCTTTCTGGGTACAGAAACTGCACTTAAGTATTTCTGGCCATACTTGGGTTTAAACTTGGGGTCTCATGCTTACTAGGTAGGAATTCTATAGCTTGTGTTTCACTCCCAGTTAAAATGGCATTTGGCCTTGGAAATAACTGTGGTATCATAACTAAGGGCAATGACTACTTTTCATCGTCAACACAAAACTGGAGGTCCTGACCTAAGGAAAAAATACAAGTAGCTCCCTCCCTCGGACCATGAGTCCTGCATCTAGGGATTCAACCAACCTCCAACCAAACTATTTGGAAATAAAAAATAACACATCTACTCCAAATATGTATCAATTTTTTTCTATTATTTATATAACCTTTACATCATTTGGTGTTTTATAATCCAGAGATGAATTTTAAATATATAAGAGATGTCTGTGCGCATGGCAAATGAAAACATCAACATTTTATATTAGGAACTTGAGCATCTGCGGATTTGGGTATCCATAGGAGTCCTGAAACCAATTCCCTGTGCATACTGAGGGTGATCTAGGCTTCAATTCGAGTTTAGAACATGTGCTGTGAAGTACAAGAAAGCAGCAAAGAGTCAATCTGACATTTCTTCCCAAGGGTTTCATGGTGAACCACACTTTCAGAGTGAAGGGGCCTCTAATGCTTCCCCACCATAACTTCCCTGAAGACAGACCCAACTTGGCAGTGTCCCCAAAGGTGTCCTCCAACTGTAATCTCTACATCCTCAGTGCCCACATGGGGGAAGAACAATTTGATTCTATTGTGTAACTGTTATGTCATTCTGCCAGGTTTTAGCTACGTAGTCAATTTTAGTTTTACACCTATACAACTTAAAGCTGAATTAAAAAAAATAACTATCCCAGGTATTGTTGAGAAACATACACAAAAAGAGGACCTCTGCTCCTATTATGTTCCAGTAGAACTGATGGTTGAGTCATTGGTACTGAACTTGTAATCTCATTAAAAGAAAATTAGACAATGTGTAAGATATGTGTTTTCACACCTCCCCCCCTCCCCCCGAAATAGGAAAATAGATGTAACTGCCCAGATCCTTGCCTGGGAGCGCTACCTGAATAGTGGTGGAGAGGAGGATTCGGCCACTAGCAGAGTTCATAATAAATTTAGAAGATAATAATTTGATTTCAGGAAGCTGAAATGATTGGAAGTTAAGAAACAGAGAATCAAATGATTGGAAGTTAAGAAACAGAGAATCAGGGACCAAGACTGTATTTAGAGACTAGGAAAGGATGCTGACCAAAAAAACAAAACAAAACAAAACAAAAACAAAAAATAAAAACAGAAAAAAAACCACAACAAAACTGCAGAGCTCAGTAAGAAGTGACTTTCAGTCTGTTGCTGTAGGCTGGATGCATAGAAAAAAATCATGAATCCAGAAAAGAGTAATTAGGAGCTTTGTGTTGAGTGGTTATCACTCAATATTTTTCTTCATGTTTCTAGGTGACTTAAAAGTCAAGACAATGACGTGATTACATTTGTTTTGGACTATTTTATTTCCCCACAGATGATTGTATAGTAAACAGAGTTAGAAGATGAAGCTAGCGTCTCCCTCAAAAGTAAATGGCAGATAAACTCATTACAAAAGATTGAAGTTTATCTGTTGGTAGTAATGCATGACTTTAATCCTGGGTACTCAGGAGGCTGAAGCAGGAGGATTGAAAGTTCAAGGCCTACCTCTTCTACTTAGTAAATTCAAGGGCCCTTTGGGTAACTTAGTGAGACCATGTCTCAAAACAACAACAACCAATAGGGCTGGGGATATAGTTCAGTGGTAGGATATTTGTTTGGTACACCAAGGCCTAGGTTCTAATGCCTCAAAAAATAAAAGATTGGGGCTGGGAAGATGGCTCAGTGGTAGAGCGCTTGGCTTGCATGCCTGAGGCCCTGGGTTCAATTCCTCAGCACCACATAAACAAAAAGAAAAAAAGCCAGAAGTAGAGCTGTGGCTCAAGTGGTAGAGCACTAGCCTTGAGCTGAAGAGCTGAGGGACAGCGCTCAGGCCCAGAGTTCAGGCCCCACGATGGGACCCAAAAAAAAATAAAAATAAAAAAATAAAACACACATCCCACCATAATTATGAATGGCTTCCCATTTGTTCCTAGATTGAAGCTTTTCTGCCTTGCTCCTCAGGGTTTTTGTTGTTGTTGTTGTTGTTTCTAGCTGCCCTATTCATGTGGGGGGAGTGTCACTGTAGGTAGAGAGAGGCCTTAGGACAGGGAAAGTACCTGCCAGGTACTGCTTGAATTAAAAAATACACAGAGGCGAATATTATGGAGGGTGTACTTTCTTTCACTCTGGCTCTGTGTTCCAGTGATCTTTGTACACACTAGTATGACTAGTATGTCTTGGGCTAAGAGGGTGACAAAGGAAAAGAGCAGTAGGAGGAGGCCTGAGGGATGGTTCTTGTCTAATGGTACCTGAAGTCTGGTGTAGATTGCAACATAGAGTTTTTCATCCCCAACCCTGGGGTCAGCAAAATTAGGAGGCAAGCAAAGCCAAGGAGGATTGAAAGCTAGGGTCCAAGAAGCCACAAAGGAAATGTGAAAGCTTGCTGATCAGCAGGATCTAGAAGTCAAGATCAAGTCTGGATCATGAGAATGCAAGGGAAATTGAGTACAAAAAAAGGCATCTTTACAGTAAATGAGCAGAAGTCAGGAGCCACTGCCCAAAAGTGGCCGCTTTTGTGGCTTACTTGTCTTTCCCTGCCAGCAGAAGCCAGGTATCTGGGTAGCTTGTTAGAGCGAAGGGTTAGGCAGTGAAGTCACAGGCCAGGTATAACCATGGATGCAGAAGAAGCTCTGTACGTTTGGAAGAGCTCTTTGCTATTGTAGTGTAGCTTTAAACCTATAATGCCAGGGTACACACTGAGCTCCCACAATAAGCAGATCCAGAGGCTCTAGGCTTACCTGGTGAATTTCTGCTGTTCTCTTGGTTTAAGTTTACTTACATTCCACCTTGTCTTTAGAGATCAACTAAGGTACATCTTTTCTAGAACCTTATTGCCACATCTGTTTCCTTTGGCCTTTTTCAGGCCCTTGGAAGTTAGTAACAATGTGCTGGGCTGCATTGTTAATTCCTCTTTGTGGCCACACCCTCTGGTACTTGCCAAAGCACGTGGATCTGAGATAACCTTTTTGGGTCTTTGCCCTGCAGCCTGGCAGCTGCACTAGGAGTAGCAGGCTGAGATCTGCCCTGGACTTGGAGATCAATGTGAATGCCAGTCGCCAAGTGGCAGATGTCAAGAAAGTGCCTGTGTTGTTACAGGAGCCAATGGGACTTAGATGTCCAAGTTCTCTCTTTGCCTCTGCACTTTTGTCCTACCAATCTTTTGGATAGTGGTCCTCCTAAGACAGTACTCAATACATGGTGCATATGTTACTGGCACATAAAATAGAATGAGCCTATTGATTAAGCAGCTTGAGGAGGAAAAGGGTCCTTGTCACACTCATAAAAAAGTGTGAAGATAGAAAAACTCTGGGATACAAGGGCTGATGAATTTTTTGCTGAAAGAAGCAGCGAGCTGGATTGAGCTAGTGTGTTCTATTTCCTATCCATCACCTACCATCTCTTTGTGCTGTTATAATAAAATAGGTCTGAAAATATTTTTCTCATCATAAGTGTCAGACACCAACTACCAAAAAAAAAATTCAGTGAGTTCACTTGAGAAATACGTTATTGTCGGACAGTCAAGTTGTATGTTTATGTTATTTATAGACACATAAATAAAATACAAGTTTACTACTATTAAATTTCTGTTATATGATAGCATAGTCTAAAAATCATGCCAATTATAATCAGAATTAATTTGTGATATTAATTTCTGTATTAATTTACTTTTATGTTAATCTATTATATGTAGGTATAATCTGCCTTTAATGCTTAGAAAGCAAGATGTTCTATAATTTTGATCAGAGTAGCTTTATAAAACAAGAAATAACCTATAATTTTTAGAATCCAAATTTTTAGTTTTAAATGAGGACATGATTATATCCCAATCTTATTTTAAAAGCATCAAAGAAACAGAAACTAAGAGTGTGTCACCTTTCAGTAAAATATATGGTGGTCATTTTGGCAGCAAATATTTCATGCTATGAATGGATCTTGTGAACTCTAGAGCACAAGGAAAGAGGTTAGGGTCTGAAAACGTCAAAGCACTTGGAAAATTTAATAAAAATCTATGTTTTAGGTACTTCTTTTATGAACAGCATTATGCTGGCTATTATTAACAAATAAGAGACATTATCCCTGCCTTTGATAATTTTATAAAGACTATAATTGAACTTAAATGTATTCCCCTGGCTTTGGTGTAGGGTTGGTTTGTCCAGCATTACCATGAGAGGGAAAAGCAGTTTCAGTAGGTACCAGATATATTATCAACCCTATTGTTCAACCAAGTCTTATATCCCAAGGCCTTTGTCCACTTGACTTCATTTGATAGAAAAGTTGGGATTCCAAGGACAATAGTGCTATTGCTTTTTTGCAGCATGAGCCTTTTTCTACTTGAAAATGACAGCAGGTACTTGTATTTCCAACCTATTTTGAATATTTGTTGCAAGGTAGAAAGAAAGAAATCTTTCAGTGTCACTGTAAATATAACTCAGGGCACACACTTTGCTCATGTCACAGTACAATGCTCAAGTGTGAGGAGAGTTGTTCCTGGTGCAGGGAGATGAGAACTACTGTTCCAGCCCATGGAAAGAATAATCCATATGTAATTATTCAGGTTTTAGTTCTGGTGGTGTTGGTGACTAGGAAGCCCATCCACTAGTTAAATGTAAGGGTTCTTTTTCATTGTGAATAGACATTAAGCAACTCTACACACATTATTGAGTATCCTCTTTCATCTTTGAATGAGTTTGCCTTTAGTATTATCAGGCACAGTTTTATAAACTAATTCCTCTTTCTATATTTTCTTTCCAGGGTGTTGATTTTGTCAGAACGCATTTGAATTCTCAACATGCAGGTTTCTTTGTTAAGTGTTAGTTACAGATGTGTGTAGCAGAAAGAATTTCCTGTTTTCAGTGGCTAGAAAAAAAACAGTTATACTCAAAGTATAACAAGAAATCTTGATCAACTATTAAGAAAATTCCCAACATTTTATATTGAAATGATAGCTATATTTTAGGAAATTGAACACAATCTAGACATGTGTACAATGCTGTTACTGTGTGTTCTAGGTTAAAAAAAAAAGCAAGGCAAACAATACAATTAAAAAATGCACAGCTGGGCATAGCTGGAAACTGGTAGCTGTAATCCCAGCTACTTAGGGGGCTAAGATCTAGGCATCCAGATTTGAAGGCAGCTTGAGAAGAGAAGACTGTGAGACTCTTATCTGCAATTATGCAGCAAAAAGCCAGAAGCTGGGGTGTGGTTCAAGTGTTAGAGCATCAGACTTGAGTGAAAAAAAGCCAAGTAAGAGCCAAAGGCCCTGAATCCAAGCCTCAGTACTGGCACAAAACTAAACAATACAGACTTACAAAAATAAAACCACATTTGTAAATGTTACAATTATCCTCACCTTTGGTCCTCAGCTGAGTTCCTGCCCTGGATTTCGGGCCCTACAGCTGGCCACTCCCCCTGTCCCCGCCCAGACTCACCTGAGCACCTCACCTACCTCACTTCCTGCCCCAAGACCCTCCTGCTACTTGGATAGGGACGGATGCCATGTGCTCCCTCTCCTGGGAAATATGGCCCCTCTAATAAAACTAATAATAATCTTTTTCCTGTGCCTGCTTGCCTCCAGGTGATCCCCTGGGATGGATGGGAAGGATCCTTTCAGTAAATCCTTCTAAATAAGCAGGTCAAGTGTCATGGGTTTTGTTTGTCAGCAGTGATTGTATTTGTCAAAATCATAGCCAATAGAAATTTGTGCAATTTATTTTAAATTCAGATTCCAGAGGTTTTATTTTGTAAATAAGAGGATTACTGTAAAGCAGCATTGCCAGATCAATATTGCTTCAGCAAGAAAAATATATAGAGTTCGTCAAGGATTGATCTACAGATGTATCATGATGCATACTGTTTAACATGTAATTTGGAAACATTTCTTAAACATCTAACTACATTTAGGAAGCTTATCACAAGTATGAGAGAACCAGTCACAAATGCCTCTTAGCTAGATTCACAATTATGAAACAGTCTGATAAAAAAAAATGTCATAGGACAGCTCAGCATATCAGCAGAGGTTTAAATATTGTCAGCATTGAGTCAGTATTTGCTTCTCATATCCCCAGTGATGCTTCTATCTGAAATGGGATGCAAGTTCTAGATACTTCTCCTTGGGATGTAGTCTCCAGAGCTTACTCTTATCTTCAAAGGGAGCTCTCTCTGCCAAATGAGTGACTCCTCTTGGCATGATACTACAGAAAAATCCTGAATACTCAGAATTCTCTGGGAAGAAGAATTAGCTGTGAAATGAATACCTTCTGAAAACCCCTCATCATAAAATGTCTTAGAATATATTATTACTTTTGTGCTACAGGACAAAATTTTTCTGGGACAGGAGAATTCTTGTTATAATGATTAATAAGCACAGTTAACTGGATTTACTCCTCAACTTTTTTGCTTTGCATGTGGGGAAATAGATAAGAATTCCTGATGATCATTTAGAGATCCCCAGAGGCTAGTAGTCTAGCTCACATTTTATTAACAAGAAATTCAAATTTAAGTTACTTTTTCCCATGCAAAATATTTTACAGACTGAAGAAATATGTCTCGGATGGCAAGGATTTCATGTTCATGTTCATGTGGTCAGCTCATTAGGTGGTCCAAAGATGTGGAATGAATGTAGTCATAGAATTTTTCATTTATTTAATCATACCTTCATTATAACTTCCTAATTAAGGAAAATTAATTCATAATATTACTTAATATGTATTGGAAAGAAGAAATTTTTCCTGAGTATAGATTAGTTGTCTCATGCTCTAATCCTCATGTGGACCATCTTTCCACCAACTTCCATTTAAGTGTTGCTGGCTTTAAAAAATACATGATAGGACTGGAGGCATAGCTCAAGTGGTAGAGCACCAGCTATGTACAAGTAAAGCTGAATAAGAGCACAAGGTCCCAAGTTTAAGCCCCAGTATTGGTACATGAGTGTGCATGTGTACTTGGCATGCTCACACAAGTACGCACACACACACACACACACACACACACACACACACACAATACAGGATAGAGTCCCATGTGAACAAAATGTAGAATGATGCTTTGTTTAAATATTCTAAAGCCTTTTGTCTCTTACTTGTAAGGTACAATAATGCAAAGGCAGATGTCTAATGCTTTTATAACTGATTTTGAGATCAACTGAAACAAAGACATGTCTGTTAAGCTTCTGATTCAGATACTGGCCTGGCATTTCAGAGGTAAAACATAAGTGTATGGTTCAGTGTATGGATAAGTGCTTCAAATATTGATTTGCTAATGCTTATGCCACTGACTACTGGCACAGCTCACCTAGCATAAGAAACAAAATAAAACAATATAGCTGAATCTGGGGCTGGTGGCTACACCTCTAATCCTAGCTACTCAAGAGGCTAAAATTTAAGGATCAGGGTTCAAACCCAGCTCTGGCAGGTAAGTCTGTGAGACTCATCTCCAATTAATCACTAAAAGGCTGAAAGTGAAGCTGTGACTTAAGTGGTAGAGTGCTAGCCTTGAGCACAAAAACTCAAGGACAGAACTTGGCCTGGTGGGGATTTCAAGCCCCAGGGCTAGAACCAAAAACAAACAAAAGCGAAACAAATAACCCACTATAGCTGCATGTAGCTAGGAAGGTAGACAATCCTAAAAAGAGAGCATTTCTGGGAAGCAGGAATATTTTCTAAATTCCGGATTATATTTGATTACATAATATGAGGATATTAATTCAGTAATATTTCTAAAAAGTCATCAAGGTAATTAGCAGCAACAATAGCAGCATGGTGTGGTGGCTATGCATAGGTTATGCAATCAAAACACATCTCCTTCCTGTTAGCACTTGAGCAAGTTGCTAAAATCCCCCAACCTCCCATGAATGACTTTTATAAAGTAGGAAGGAATGATAACCTGCTTTTTTTTTGGGGGGGGGGAGGTCTGGTCATGGGGCCTGAACTCTGGGCCTGGGCGCTGTCCCTCAGCTCTTCAGCTCAAGGCTAGCGCTCTACCATTTGAGCCATAGACCACTTCCGGCTTTTTTCTTTTTTGCTTATGTGGTGTTGAGGAATGGAACCCAGGGCCTCATGCATGCAAGGCAAGCCCTCTACCACTGAGTCACCTTCTCAGCCTGATAACCTGATCTTAAAAGCTATCAAGAGAGACAAATGAGACTGCAGTATGTTCTGAAATACTAGTAAAAGAATACTAGTAAAAGAATAATATCAAAATAAAAATATCAGCGAATATTTAAGTATTTATTCTGTGACAAACACTAAGCTAGGGCTCTCTATGAATTCTCTCATGGAGTTGCATAGTATTATTTACTTCGTTTTACAAAAGAGGATATTATGAAATTTGGATTGATCAATTTGGTCAAGGTCTAGCTGATATATCCACCACTGTGCTTTAACATCCACACTGAATTAATTACCTTCCCTACTGTAACCAGGATAAGTGATAACAATTTATTCAGGGGTGATTTTTGTATTTTTATATATTTCACTAAAGCAATCTTTTTGTCTGATATTTAATAAACTAGTTCAACCATGATCTCACCATAATTTAATACATTTGTTCAAGTGAAATCATGAATATGTATATTCACAAAGGCCCAAGAAACTAATCAACAAAATAGAAAATTAAGATGTAATTTATATAACAAAGAAAGGCTAAACTTGGCTACATTACCTCACGCCTAAAATCCTACTAGTTGGGAAGTAGGGATTAGGGAATTATGGCTTGAGACCAATCATAGCAAGAACAAGTTTGTGAGACCAAATAGTAGTTTGGGAGACTCCATCTCAAACAATGGATGGGTACAGTAGGGCGCACCTGTCATTTCCAATGACAGGGGAAGTAGAGGAGGATAATAGTTCAAGCCAGCTGTGATATAAAGTGGAATAAAGTGAGACCTTACCTCCCAAAATCAAAACAAGCAAAGGGGGCTAGTGTGGTAGAGGGCCTTCCTAGCAAACACAAGGTCAATGAGTGCAATTCTCAGTACTTAGGGGAAATGTTGGGAACTGGTGAGGTACTCTTAAAATCCTAGCTACTCAGGAGGCTGAGATCTGCAGGACGAAAATTTTACTAGAATCTATCATCAAAATAACCAGCAAAAAAGCTCAAGTGGTAGAGTACCAGCCAGGCAAACAAGACAAGCAAACAAATGGAACTGTTTGTTGTGAGGCCCTGAATTCATTCAAGCCTTGGTACCAGCAACAAACAAATAGGCCAGGCAACAGTGGTTTGTGCCTATAATCTTAGCTTCTCAGGTAGCTGAGATCTGAAGATAAAGTTTAAAGCTAGCCTAGTCAGGAAAGTCTATAAGACTTATTTCCAATTAATCATTAAATATCCAGAAGCACAAGTGATAGAACACCAGCCTTTGTAAGAAAAAAAAGTTGGGCACAGGTCTAGTGTAAGTGCACACGTGTACACGTACACACACACACACACACACACACACACACACATACACACACACACATACACACAAACCAGAATGAGAAATAGGAAAAAATAACAAAAACTATACATGCTTTTGTTTAAAGTGTGTATAATATGAAGAATCATGATTGTACTCATAGCTATTGATTAACATAATGGAAAATCAAAGCATGCAGGTTTGGAGAGTTATCTTAATAGAGTCTCTTGTGCTGATTAAAACACAGAATATGCAAGAGATATGCTCCCTAGAGCATTTAACTTCACAGAAGTGTGAAAGAGATAATAACAAAGTACAAGCAACTGTCTCTGAGACCTTCTAATTGTTCTGAGGAGCCCTCTAAGACAGATGCAGTGTCCAAGCAAAGCATGGGATCTTGACAAGACCTCCTGACCCACACATGGTGTAAGATGATTTCATAGTAATAGGATCTTAGGGTGCGATGATGAAAGAGAATGATGTCAGATGTTAGAAATGAGACTGAAATTGTTAAGGATCTTGTGTTCTCTAAAATGTTTTAGTTTATCTACTAGGACACAAGGAGACATTGGATGACTTCAAGCTGTGGAATGACACGATTGGCTTTGCTTGTTTTTGTTGTTCTTTCTTTCAGGAAGCTAATTATGACAGCAATGTTAAAGTTGAGAAACAACTCTTTGATTTCCCCTGTAGTTCAAAATAAAAGATGTACTTTGTAAGGATGTACTAATTTCCTGACATTTAAAGATAATTATATCTCAGTGAAATAGAGTATTAGTTTAGCCTGAAAAAAAAATCAGTCATCTACTAAATAAGCAAGGAAGATATTTAAGGCAACCTAAATCCATTATTGATGGAGATATTTACTTATGATGCAATTGAATGGTTTTGCAAAAAGATAAAAATACTTGAGACTTGAATAATGTACTTCTGTCCTGGTGGAAATAAAATGGAAACACAGATAAACATGGATGAGCAGAGGTGAAAAATGAGCCAGGGCACTCTCGGTGTGCTGGGGTTTGTTTCATTTTAGAAAAGAAAACATTTGATAAAAGGGATGACAGATATTTTTTTCTTCAATTCACCTATTTCACTTAGTTATGAGTAATTATCAAAGTAAGTAATGATACACTGGAAATCAGTTCACTTCTGGGAAAGCCTCTGCCTTTACTTAGGCTTTCTGGGTACAGAAACTGCACTTAAGTATTTCTGGCCATACTTGGGTTTAAACTTGGGGTCTCATGCTTACTAGGTAGGAATTCTATAGCTTGTGTTTCACTCCCAGTTAAAATGGCATTTGGCCTTGGAAATAACTGTGGTATCATAACTAAGGGCAATGACTACTTTTCATCGTCAACACAAAACTGGAGGTCCTGACCTAAGGAAAAAATACAAGTAGCTCCCTCCCTCGGACCATGAGTCCTGCATCTAGGGATTCAACCAACCTCCAACCAAACTATTTGGAAATAAAAAATAACACATCTACTCCAAATATGTATCAATTTTTTTCTATTATTTATATAACCTTTACATCATTTGGTGTTTTATAATCCAGAGATGAATTTTAAATATATAAGAGATGTCTGTGCGCATGGCAAATGAAAACATCAACATTTTATATTAGGAACTTGAGCATCTGCGGATTTGGGTATCCATAGGAGTCCTGAAACCAATTCCCTGTGCATACTGAGGGTGATCTAGGCTTCAATTCGAGTTTAGAACATGTGCTGTGAAGTACAAGAAAGCAGCAAAGAGTCAATCTGACATTTCTTCCCAAGGGTTTCATGGTGAACCACACTTTCAGAGTGAAGGGGCCTCTAATGCTTCCCCACCATAACTTCCCTGAAGACAGACCCAACTTGGCAGTGTCCCCAAAGGTGTCCTCCAACTGTAATCTCTACATCCTCAGTGCCCACATGGGGGAAGAACAATTTGATTCTATTGTGTAACTGTTATGTCATTCTGCCAGGTTTTAGCTACGTAGTCAATTTTAGTTTTACACCTATACAACTTAAAGCTGAATTAAAAAAAATAACTATCCCAGGTATTGTTGAGAAACATACACAAAAAGAGGACCTCTGCTCCTATTATGTTCCAGTAGAACTGATGGTTGAGTCATTGGTACTGAACTTGTAATCTCATTAAAAGAAAATTAGACAATGTGTAAGATATGTGTTTTCACACCTCCCCCCCTCCCCCCGAAATAGGAAAATAGATGTAACTGCCCAGATCCTTGCCTGGGAGCGCTACCTGAATAGTGGTGGAGAGGAGGATTCGGCCACTAGCAGAGTTCATAATAAATTTAGAAGATAATAATTTGATTTCAGGAAGCTGAAATGATTGGAAGTTAAGAAACAGAGAATCAAATGATTGGAAGTTAAGAAACAGAGAATCAGGGACCAAGACTGTATTTAGAGACTAGGAAAGGATGCTGACCAAAAAAACAAAACAAAACAAAACAAAAACAAAAAATAAAAACAGAAAAAAAACCACAACAAAACTGCAGAGCTCAGTAAGAAGTGACTTTCAGTCTGTTGCTGTAGGCTGGATGCATAGAAAAAAATCATGAATCCAGAAAAGAGTAATTAGGAGCTTTGTGTTGAGTGGTTATCACTCAATATTTTTCTTCATGTTTCTAGGTGACTTAAAAGTCAAGACAATGACGTGATTACATTTGTTTTGGACTATTTTATTTCCCCACAGATGATTGTATAGTAAACAGAGTTAGAAGATGAAGCTAGCGTCTCCCTCAAAAGTAAATGGCAGATAAACTCATTACAAAAGATTGAAGTTTATCTGTTGGTAGTAATGCATGACTTTAATCCTGGGTACTCAGGAGGCTGAAGCAGGAGGATTGAAAGTTCAAGGCCTACCTCTTCTACTTAGTAAATTCAAGGGCCCTTTGGGTAACTTAGTGAGACCATGTCTCAAAACAACAACAACCAATAGGGCTGGGGATATAGTTCAGTGGTAGGATATTTGTTTGGTACACCAAGGCCTAGGTTCTAATGCCTCAAAAAATAAAAGATTGGGGCTGGGAAGATGGCTCAGTGGTAGAGCGCTTGCCTTGCATGCCTGAGGCCCTGGGTTCAATTCCTCGGCACCACATAAGAAAAAAGCCAGAAGTAGCGCTGTGGCTCAAGTGGTAGAGCGCTAGCCTTGAGCTAAAGAGCTGAGGGACAGCGCCCAGGCCCAGAGTTCAGGCCCCACGACCGGACCCCCCCCAATAAAAAAACAAAAATAAAAGCTTGAAATTTATTAAATTTAGAGTTCTCAATGCAGAACATGTACAAGTATTGCCCTGAGGAGTTGGGGCTCAGGAAGATGTTATAAATGCTGACATTGTGGCTTCAGACATTGTCCTGATTAAGAAAGGCATTTCTCTCCAACCCAGGAAACACATATCTTTTGCCAAAATTATCAGTGCTATAGCAAGCCCACTTGTTAGCTTTCGAATAGAATGAGATTTCAGAGCCTTCAAAGATTTCAGTAGTTTTTAGTGATGACTGTTGGATGCCAATAGAATTGTAGATTTCTGGAAAATAAAAGATGAAGCCTCAAGGCCAAATAAATGTGGTCTAAAAGAAGTTCGTAGAAATTGTTTGAGATGTTACAATAAAATACCACAGACTAGATGGATTGTAAAGAATGGAAATTCATTTCTCCCGGTCTGGAGTCTGGAAAAGCTAAAATCAAAATCCTGGTGGCTTTGGTGTCTGATGAGGGCTCATTACCCCATCAATTGCCTTTTTCATACTCTAATTTCAATATTTGGTTCTTTTTGTAAGGTCTTTAATCCAATTAATGAATGAGAGCTCTGTTCCCATGACCAAATCACCTTCTGAGAGTGTCTACCACAAAATACCATTTCCTTGGGGGTGAGAATTTCTTTTCTTATTGTGAATACTGTACAGAGGGGTTACAATTACATGGGCAAGATAATGAGTACATTTCTTATCAAGCATTGCAGCCTCCTCCTTTGTTTCCCCTTCCCATCCCTTCCCATCCTCCCCCCAGCCTCCCCACTCAATCCTCCCCATCCCCCATCCCCCCTCCCCTGCATTAAAGTTGTAAAGTTTGTTTTCGACATAACGACTTGTACATCTCATTGTTGCAATGGGTCTACCTGTATCCCTATTTAAACGATTTGTTTTTCCCCTTCCCCTCCACAAATTATATTGACATCAAATACAGTGAAAGCAGGGGTTATACTGTGGGGGAAGGACATACATAGCAACAAAGAAATAATCTTATAAATGTGTTAGAAATAAACACATGAAAGAAAAAAAATATTTGAATACCTATCTTACGGTTCATTCCCTAACATCACCTTATCTGACCTTTTCTGCTTGACTCAGACATATACTAGATATTGCAAATAAGGGAAACCATGGGACCTATGTTTCTTTGGGCCTGGCTACTTCACTTAATATAATTTTTTCCAAGCCTTTCCAAATGGGTTGAGAATTTCTGTATGTCAATTTGAGCAGGGCAAACTAAAACAGAATGGCATTTTTAAGAGCTCATCCTTTTTTGGTTTTGAAATAATGATGAGGATGATGATGATGATGATGATGCCAGTCCTGAGGCTTGAATTCAGGACCTGAGAACTGTCTCTGAGTTTCTTTGTGCTCAAGGCTAACACTCTACCACTTGAGCCATAGTGCTACTTCTGGCATTTTCTAAATACTTATTGGAGAAAAGAATCTCATGGATTTTCCTGCCTGGTCTGGTTCCATATCAGGATCCTTCGACCTCAGCCTCCTTATTAGCTAGGATTACAAATATAAGCCACATTGCCCGGCTTGAAATAATTATTTAAAAAAGTTTCCATAGCAAAATTACAATGGAGGTTTGAAAAGCTAAATTAAATACGTACTTGTTCTTGTGTACCTTAAGAATGTTCCTTGTAATGGACCATGAGGACCAGCCACTGCACTCTGAAATGCTTTACTTTGTTTCCACGAATAAAATTATGATGAAGAGTATATTTTCTATGGGGTATTACTAGCCAATCAGTGAATATAGAAGGATTTCCATGGCAACTGTAGGTTCTGGAAAGCCAGAGGACTCTTGCACATGACCAACCTTAGACTAAAGACACTCCTGTGATCTCGTTGAATTTTCTTTATGCTGCAGGAAAGTTGGAAGTGTTTTTCTGGAGTCAAAATTCTGTCAGAGAGTTTGATGATTTTCCCAACCCCTCAAATATTACACATATTCTATATTCTATATATAATAGGTAATAAATTATATATGTGTTTACATACATACACATATGAACCATCAAGGTCCACAGATGGCTCTTGGTTAGATACTCTCCCATTTAATTTCATCTTATGGGTTTAAAGCCAATTATTTCAACACATTAAGAGGTGTTTTTGTTGTTTGGTGATGATGATGGTGGTGGTGATGATGGCGATGGCGATGATGATGATGATGATGATGATGATTGTACTGTTTCTGAGCCTTCAACTCAGAGTCTGGGTGCTGTTGCTGAATTGTTATTGCTGTTGGTTGTCAGTCATGGGACTTGAACTCAGGACCTGGGTGTTGGCCCTAAGCTCTTTTTGCTCAAGGCTAGCTTGAACCACAGCACCACTTCCAGAGTTTTGGTGGTTAGTTGGAGACAAGAGTCTCACAGAATTTCCTGCTTGGGTTGGCTTTGAACCAAGCCTCCTGAGTAGCTAAGATTACAGATGTGAGCCACCAATGTCCAGCTTTCCTGAGCATTTTTGGTCAAGGATAGCACTCTAACACTTCCGTCACAGCTTCACTCCTGTCAGCTTCCTTCCTTCCATCTTTCTTTCTCTTTCCTTCCTTCCATCTTTCTTTCTTTCTTTCTTTCTTCCTTTCTTCCATCTTTCTTTCTTTCTTTCCTTCTTTCTTTCTGTCCCTCCCTCCCTCCTTTTCTTTCTTTCTTTCCTTCTTTCTTTCTGTCCCTCCCTCCCTCTCTCCTTTTCTTTCTTTCTTTCCTTCTTTCTTTCTTTCCTTCTTTCTTTCTTTCTTTCTTTCTTTCTTTCTTTCTTTCTTTCTTTCTTTCTTTCTTTCTTTCTCCCTTCCTTCCTTCCTTCCCTTTCCCTTTCTCTCCCTTTCTCCCCCCCCCTAATGGATTTAAGAGTCTAACAAACTTTCATGCCTGGGCTGGCTTCGAACCATAATCCTCAGATCTCTGCCTCCTGAGTAGCTAGGATTTTAGGAATGAACTACTGGTTCCTGGCAATATCAAAGTATTTAAAAATCTTATTCCATCATCTTTTATGACAATTATTTTTATCTTTGTGACACTCACAAATGTAATAATTATTATATGTCATCTTCAAGTTGGGGATAAAACTATTAAACTACCTTTGTGAAGGTATGGATGGAAATAGAGATTAGTATGTTATGTGAAATGAGACAAGCATGGAGAGACAGGGACAGTGTAGTATACTCTTGTGTGAAATCAAAAAGTTGATATGAGAATAGAATGGTGGTTATCGGAGGGCAGGAAGAATAAAGAGAAAGGAAGGATGATGAACGCACTAAATTATAGATAGATATGAGAAAGAAGATCTAGTGTTCTAATACACAGTAGGATGCCATTGCCACTATAAATGGTGACAATATATTGTGCGTATGTGTATGTGTATGTGTGTACACATACCCATGCAGAAGTGACCATTGTGTGGGGAGTTAGATATGCTTATCCTAATTGGAACATTACAGAATATTACACATATACATGCATAAAAATCATATCTTATAATTATACACAATTTTAAGTATCAGAAACAAAACATTAAATTATATGTACCAATTGCAGGCAATTCAATGAAGAACTATAGAATGTCTAGAAGTAAAAAAAATCTGTTTACATGAATTATTAGCTAATTATGAGACTATTAAGTTTTATATATAGTGAAAATATACAATATTCATAATCATATTGTACAACTCCTACAATATTTGCATATAGAATGTACTTATAATTCCTATCACCAACATAACAATAATATCAGACAGACTCAGAAACAAATATTTTGAAACAAATAATCATTTAGATAAAACTGTCGTACCTTTGTCTTGATCAAATTAAGGTGAGAAGCATAGCATAACAATTTCACCTTTGAAACTAATAAAGCTTCTCAATAAATGAAGAACTTTTTGTAAAAAAAAAAAGCCAGTGCAAATGGGTTATCTTAAATAGAGATTTTCTGATTTGCATCATTGTGTACTGTAGTAGTTCAAGAAAAATTGTAACAGGTGCTAATTATGGCAGAATTTTTTTGTCGTTTCTTTTTTGGTACTGGGGATCGAACCCAGGACATTGCACTTGCTAGGCAAGCGTTTTGCCACTGAGTTACATACCAGCCCTAATGGCAGAATTTTTTGAGCTTTGATTTAGGAAGGACTGCATGGAAGTTCTGAGCTTTTTGAATTAATTGCTGTTATGATCATCTGTGGCAGAGCACAAGGAAATGCCTGACAAATAAGAAGTATATAAACCATGCTGAATCCTTTTACACCATGGCTATTCATGCAAATGTTAAACATAACTGGACATAACATACTCCATCTTTCACAGACACTATCTTGGAAAGGAACTATACAACTTGGGGGAAGAGGGTCGGGAGGGAAAACACTGGGAGAAAATGAGGGAGGGGGACACTGTTCAAAAAGAAATATACTCATAGCCTGATTTATGTAACTGTAACCCTTCTATACATCACCTTTACCATAAAAAAGAGATCCAGTAGGCCAGAAATAAGTTCTTTGTGATGGATTTTGTAGAATATACATATGAATTCCAATGGTGTGTCTAACCAGAAGACATCACTGTAGAGAAACATCACTGGTGCTAGTCACCTTGCCTCAGGTCAGAGGAACTCATTACTCTACAATTCACTTGGGGACCAAGCTATGGAGGCTAAGACTGGTATCCCACTTCTAAAACTCAGGAACATAGAAAAGATGCCAAAATGGTAACCAGAACACTTATACCACATCTACTTACTGTATGGGTGGGGAAAAATCAATTCTAGCTCATTAGTTCAGTCTTCATTCGGAATTCTGGTCAAACTTTTACCTTTATTATGTTTTTCGATCCTTCCTCTCATTGTAGGTAGTATTAATAAGCCTGTTCTATTTTACATTTCACTTCAGAACTTTTGAGGCATACACAAACTTTCATCTTCAATTAGATCAATAACTAGTATGATTGATGAGCAGCAATTAACAGAAGAGGCTGATATTCATAGGTTTTACATAACTGAGATAGATAATATTGAGATAAGGCTTTAGCAGCAAAGACCTTTCAAACTCTCCCAGAATACAGAAACTACAAAGCACAACTTGGTAAGTGGCAGATTCAAAGAGGATAGAAAAGCAACAGGATATCTGCCGATAGAAATCTTTTCTGAAGTTATTTCCTTTTAAAGTCCTTTTTTTTTTCTTAAGGCAAGAATCCAAAAAGGATGTATTTTCCCACAAACAAGAAAGATCAAAGTAAACATCTTTGGTTCTTTGTTATTTAATTTGTTATTTAAGCTGAGAGAGAGAAAAGGGAGAGAGATTGAGAGAGAAAGAGAGAGAGGCTAATGGAAGAAAACAGAAGGGGCACAATGTTTTGATACAGTGGTGAGTATTCCTAATGTTTAGAATGCATGTGTAGTGATTTGGAATAGGCAGTGTTCCAGAGAGAGAATCTCAGATATGTCCCTTAAGCTACTTACAGGCATGACTAAGAACAAAAACAGTCAAGTAAAACCTTGGGCTAGAAAAATACCAAGTGTGAGCATTGAGTTATAACTGAACATTTTGTGAAAATGACCACATATGTGTAAGTTTCTACATCACCAGCCAATAATATTAGAAAGAAATGCCGAGGACAGCAAGGTGTAGAATTCTCAGTCACCTCTGGGATCTTTTCAACCTTCTATTTTTCTGCAAAGAAACTCTGACAAATCCTTCTTAACCATACATTAACAATTCTACTACACTCTAAAGAATCAGTGTCCACATGAGCCCCTAGTACTGGTGGTCAGGGAGTTATTACACCCTGTGGTAGAGTGTAAGCAAAATGGTAGAGGATCATGCTTTGGTGACTTTGTTTCCCATGACCCATTCATGCTGAGAGGACATTTGGCTGTGCCAGGGTAAAGCTGGGATCATGAGTATGTAAAAGCCACTCTCACTTGCTTGTCAACCCTGTCCCAACCCACATGCATGGGTGCTCACACACTCAGGGTCTGCTACAAAGAAGCAAGGAATGTTTGTCATGCTCAGAAGACTCTTAGTAAATCTAAGAGAGAACTCAGGATAAAGATATATGACCTCTGCTCTGGCAATGGAAGCTTCTGTAATTTCTACTGCTTGGTTCTCCTTCCAGTGCATTTACACATTAACCCAGATCTTATTTAAAGTTAAGTTTTAATAAGTAATAGAGAGTCTTTCATTCCCATAATTCTGTGTATATGTAAAGATTAGGTATATTCTATTACCCCAGAGAGGCTGGGAAACAATAGATACAAACTCAAAATGTATAATTTTTATGTCACTGTGATTGTATTTTCTCCATCACCTCAAATGTTCTAATGGCCAAAAAAAGGGACACAACCCTATATGGAGCAATTAGGAGATACATTTTCCTCTACATTTTACATAGTATCTGGCTCAGAAAATATAGCTAGTATATATTGAGCACTATTACAATGCAAAAAGTATGCATATTAATTTTTATTTATCATCTTGTTTAAGATTCACAAAATTCTATAAGATGGTAAATACTCTCCCTTTTATGAATATAAGAAAAACTAAGCATCAGGCAAATTATATAACTTGTCCATCTGGTAAGTGTCATGAAGTTTCACTAAATCAATAAAAAAATATTCATTCTTCCTGTCAGAGGGAGGATCCAAATCTATATAATGACAAAAGATGCATTCTTATCATTTCTGTATCTTGTATTGCTTAATAACAAAGTCTTGAAATACTATTTAAGACTGACCAAGGCTTTCTAGGCTGTGAGTTAACACACAGGAACCTGATTGACAACTGACACAGACTCTGACAAATATTATACTGAAAAATATTATTGTTTCCGATACTAAACATGTTTTTCTATTTAAGTAGCACAAATCTTCCTCAGAAAGCAGCACAAGTCTTTCCTCAAAATATAGTTAGCTCTTACTATTTGTGGCAGTTATATTCTATAAACTTGCTAAGGATATTAAGCTATTGCTTCTCAGAGAAAGACAAAAAGAGCTTCTAGATAACCTTGTTTTTTTTTTCCTGATTAAAGATGGCTCATGCAATCTGTACTGTCGATTCCTTCATCTCGAACCCAAAGTCATCAGCACTATGAGTTAGCCCTGACAAAACCTACCCATCTACCTTTATTAGTGAAATAACTAACCAAATGATAGAAATGCAAACATGAAGGACTAAATAGAATATGCTAAAGATGTTTGTTTACAATATGATAACTGCAACTTGCCTCCACTAAGCATTCATACATCATCGCTTTTCTGCGGCCAACAGTGGCCACAAAACACCCTAAATATTGATTTGGGGGTCACAAATAAATTTTATCAAGTAGGCAAATTCACAAACATTGAACCTGAGAGTAAAGAGGACTGACTGTACATATAAATCACCTGACAGAAATGGCGATGGTGTTGAGGAGAAGGCATTGTTATGCTAGGGTATTCTTCAACGCAGCAGCTCAAGTATCAGTCAGTATAATTTTAGACAACTTATAGCATTATCAACAACACACATATGATGCAATCTCTTATTTTATGACTAAGAGGCTCAAACATATGGTGCTGATGGGTAGAGGGATATTCTCCCAAATGCCAGCCTCCTTCAAGTCTACAACATGTCTGTTACCATGCCCCTTTCTGGCCACCACACATACATTGTTATTATTCCTTCACCATCCAACAGTCCAAGTGTTGACTTAAAGTCAGTGGCGGATGGAAAAGAGCTTCAAATCCCACAGGATAGAACACAGTAATGGTGTGTGTGCATAGAGCTGCTCTGACTGGTTGAACTCTCGGTTTTGCTTTCTATTTTGCCATTTCTTCTTATTTGTGAGTCTTTTCTGTATTGAAAAGAAAGCGTTGAATGCACCCCAAGGGTGAAAAGTTCTTCTTGAAATGTCATTTCAGATGAAAATTATGCTTTCTGTGGTAGTTTTTTTAAGCAAGAAGAGTCTTTAGTATTCTTATTTCTGAACATGAATAAGCCTTATTATTTTCTCCATTAATGTTAAAATCACAACTAGTTACTGCTAGTTAGAAAAGCTGGAGTCAGGAGCTAGAACATTGCCTTAACTACTTGAGTGGCAGAGTTCCTCATGCAGAATAGTCAGAGGTATGAATGAGGGGTAAACATATTGTTACACAATCACCAAAGCTACAAAAAGTAAATGCCCCTTAATCTTACCCTTAAATCACAGAATCTTGATTTGGGAATAACTTAAGTAATTCACTTCAATCAATTAATTGATCCATTTTTATTTTCTAATACCAGGGTAAAATAAGCACAACCTTGAAGAACTAAAATTGTCACTGGTTGCTCTGTCTGTGGTTTTATTCTGTAAGGTATATGTTCAGAGAGCTGGGCATATCCTTCCATGCCTTTGTAAGTTAAATTGTATAGAGATGCTTACAGTCAATACATGCATCCTCTTACATGTATAATTTAACAACATAAAATTGGCCATCTCAACTTTTTATGTGTGCCAGCACTGAAGATTCAACTTAGCTCTTTTGCTCAAGGCTGGAACTCTACCACTTGAGCCACACCTCTACTTTCAGCTTTTTGCTGGAAAAATACAGTCTCTTGAATTTGTCTGTCCAGGCAGGCTTCAAACCTCAATCGCCAGATCTCAGCCTTCCAAGTAGTTAGGATGACAAGCGTAATCCACCCAGCCTCTTAATTGTTTAGATACATACAGTTCAGTAATCTTACCAATATTCACATTGTTGCATATCCAATCCCCATAAAATTGTCAGCTAATAAAAGTGATTAGTCCTTAAATACTAATTTCCCAGTCTCTTTTTCCCAGTCCCTGGCAACCAGCATTCTGATTCCTGTCTATGATAGGACTGTTCCTTCAGTCCGCATCATGTCTGACACCGTGCCCTTGTACTTCATATAAGTAGAATCACACATTGTTTGTCTTTTCATGATTGGCTTATTTCACTAAACAAAACATCCTCAAAGTTGACCCACATTGCAGAATGTGTTGGAATCCCCTTCTTTTTTAAAGCTTAATAATGTTCCATGTATGGATTTATCACATATTGTTCATTCATTGATGAACAGTGAAATCTATTGAACATTTGAGCTACTTCTACCCACTCCCGTGTTTTCAAACAGTTAAAATCTTAAGAACAAGGTTCATTATTATACAGTATAAATTTAAGAGCAAGCTATTTCCTGGAGACAACCTAGACTGGCTTATGTGATTCAAGCTCATTTTCACTCTCATCATCCACTTTACTTAGTCCTCTGACAGCTTTTGCTCCTCATCTAAAAAGTCAAACCCACAATTACCTGATGAAGATTTTTGTCAATATAGTTCTTTCTGCTTGGAATGCTACCTTCCCTTAGCTCTCTGGAGACCTCTCACCTTTTCAAATCTCTGCCTGGATGTTATTGTGTCTAAGAAGCCTAATTCTGTCTCTCTTTTGCTTGATATTTCTACCATACCCATCTCTTTAACTTAAATAATTTATTTTTTATTATTTTTCACCAGTTTTCTCTCTAGAAAGCTCTGTAAAATCAAAACTTTCTTTTATTTACCATCCAAATGAAAGACATTTTAAGATATCATTTATGTATCACTTACTATATGTTAGACATCATTTAAAGGACTTTATAAATGAATGCAAAGGCCTTTACAAAGAAATAAATGACTCTATGACCCTTATATTATGAAGTAAGAAAAGTTGCAAGTTTTCTCCTTGCTATTATTCAGTGTAATGTTTTTGTTAAATGACAATTTATGCCTTGAATTATAGATTCTACAGAGTAGTTGGTATGATAGATTATTTTTAACTGTTCTTTCCCCTCTACTGGCAGAGAAAAGCCCTGAATATGAACTTCCATTTCTCTTCATTCTGGGTATTATGTTCAGAGCTTGTGTATGGACAGTAAAAGTTAGCATAATACCTTCCTGACTAAATAGAGTCAAATTCCTTCTAGAATATAGCAGGTCAGGACATACTAACATCCTTCTGGTAATAGGACTTAATCATTTATGTTTGCCAGTCTTAAATGGAAGTGCAAATACCTTACCAAGAAAGGAAGACACTAAGATTTCAACTGCCCATTATGTTATATACAACCTTTAGAGTACAGCTCTTGCCAGCTTCTTTCTGTCTTTTGCAGTTAGCATCCTATTTCTTCACCCTTCCTTGCTCTGTGTCATTCAGTGCACAGTGATGTTTGGTACAGCAAAGCAGCCTTCCTCTAAAGTGCCATTTCAGTTGAACTTAAACACTAGGGGTGATTACTAATTTATTGCTGTCTTCCGCTAAGTGCTTAATGCAAGCTTAACAAAAATCAATAGCTGTGTGTGCTTCTCCATCAAAAGATTACACTTCTGATATATGAGTAGGCTAGGTTGTTGTCAGGTGATTTAGTGAAAATCTTCTAGGATAGTCTGCCACCTCCTTTTTATTGGTGTCATGGAGGATGATAATGGTCATATAAATGGAAGTAGAGCAGGGAGCAGAGAAGAGCAGATTCCTTTCTTCAAAAAGCTCAATGTGAGGGGCTGGGAAGGTGGCTCAGTGGTAAAGCGCTCGCCTTGCATGCTTAAGGCCCTGGGTTCGATTCCTCAGCACCACATAAGCAGAAAATAAAAAGCCAGAAGTGGTGCTGTGGCTCAAGTGGTAGAGTGCTAGTCTTGAGCTGAAGAGCTGAAGGACAGCATCCAGGCCCAGAGTTCAGGCCCCATGACTGGACCCCAAAAAAAAAGCTCAATGTGTGCAAAGAGGCTGACAGTATACAATGGAGCCAGCAGGCCCAAGCAGACTAACATCCCAAGAGAATTCATTAGGATGCTAAATGCATTTCCATCCAAAGGGCCAATGATACAAACTTCTTCAGCTGCTTAGTTTCATCTCCCATCCCCAAATATTCTAGTAAGGAAGAGATACTTGTGATTTGCTTCAGCACCTGCAGGCCTCTCCCAGAATGCCTGACCTCCTGCCCTTTCTGTGGTGGAGGAGAGCTTTTCCTAATACAAGGGATCCTTATGAGAGATGGTTAAAGCCACATGACTGCATTGGCAAGGAAACTATTCCAACTTTCTCTTATAAGCTTTCTTTACAAACAGTATGGCATCATAGAATCACAAGCTGCCCTGAACTCAACTTCTTCTGCATTGGAACAGAATGTACCAGTCTTCTGTCAGGAATCTTAACCATCTCTGTCCAACATCAGACCATGAAGAAGTGGCATCTCTTACTCTCAACCAACCTTGGTCTTTGACAAGACATTTGATCCACTGCTAAAGTAACAATGTGGTTATCTTTCCTGATAACTTCCAAGATGATATTTCTTTCTAACCATCTTCTCCAATCCTGGGTAGTCTATCCAAATTTCCTTTCTAAGAAAAGAAAAAGCAGAACAATTCCCATTAAACTAGGTAATGATCTTGTAGGAAAAGTAAAGCATTTAAAAAGACTATATAGTATGCTAAAGGTCAAGCCTCAATAAAAAGACAAGAGGGTTTTAGAAAGGAGAAGCTGAAAGAGCTTCTACCAGCCCTACAAATGCAATATCTATAGCCACACCTATTTTATGGCACCATTTCTGACTTAGAATATTTGTATTCTTCACAATATCAGGCTATATTTCTAAGTTATTAGAAATATATCAATAGATTCCTGAAGCTCCTTAAACTAAATTTAGAAAATTCTCTAGTAGAGAGTGTTTTTGTGGAACTAAACACCATTCTTCAGAATAAAAGCATAAAAAGGTCAGAGAAGAGGCAGGGACCATATCTACCCTGGCTGTGAACACCTTTTCCCAATGTCTTTCTTATTTTCAGGAGAAATATGTTCTATTTCATTTCTGTTAGAAATGGGCCTTGAATCAATATTTCTTTTTTGTTTCATTTTTATTTTCTGTCATTAACTGTAGCATTTTGCAGGCCTTGATTTAATATGACTGTGTAAAATTGGTTTCATAAGCACATTTATAAGTCAATATTCCTTAAAATACAAGACCCAAAGAATGTGTGTTCAAAGTGACTGTGGATTGACAAATAAAACATCCTTAATCTTCTTTAAGTAAGCCATAAAACTAAGCAAACAATAGTCTTCAACGAAGTTTATTTTAAAAAATAGTCTAACTAACATGGTCTGCAGAATACATGAGGAAAAATGCATTTACTCACAAAACATTTTACTAGTCTATAAAATTTTCACTAGCTGTGCTTCACAGTGCTACAGTGATAATAAATCTATAGGATATTTGTCAGAGGAATGAGAAACTAATAATGTTTTTACTGTGGGTTGCAGTTTTCATTTATATTAACCTTCATATTTAAGAAATGTTGGATTTTTTTAGGATGTTCCTGAATTTGGTTATAAGCCCTGTATTTTCTACCAAGGCAGTTTTCATTAATTCAATTCAATGAATAAAGGCCCATAGAGTTGACTGTGCTTTTGGCACTGTACTAGGTATCTGCAGAAACAGAATGGAAGAATTAGAAAAGAAAAGGCAGAGCAATTGCCATTGAACTAGGTAATGACCTTGCAGGAAAAGGAAAGCATTTTAAAAGACTATATAATATACTAAAGGCCAAGCCTCAATAAGAAGACAAAGTAGATCCTAAGGATGAGGAAAAGTTTGGTAGACAGATAAATCAGATGAAACCACACATAAGAATTAAGTCCAATAGGATCACAGATATAAATGTGAATGATAAAACTACAAGACTCTTAGAAGGAAAACTGGGAAGGAGTTAGTCTTCATGACTTTGGACTTGGAATCTTTCCTAGACATAACTTCAAAAACTTGATATAAGAGAAAAGATCTGGTATATTGGAATGCACCCCCAAAGACATTATCAAGAAAGTGAAAGTCATCTCAAAGAATGGAGAAAATATTAGTAAATCATATTTCTGATAAGGAATTATATACAAGATGATCTAACAACTGTTATACCTCAACATTTAAAAAATAAATCCATTCTTTAAGCCACATGTTGGTGGCTCACATCTGTAATCCTAGCTACTCAGGAGGTTGACACCCAAAGATCACAGTTTGAAGCCAGTCCAGGCAGGAAAGTCCATGAGACTTATCTTCAATTGACCAGTTTGTTTTTTTTAAAGCCCAGAAGCAGAGCTCTGGCTCAACCTAGCCTTGAGTTACAAAGCTCAGGTATGGTGCTCAGACCCTGCGTTTGAGCCCCAGCCCCAAAATTAATTAACTAACTAACTAATGTAGTTTCCTTTGTAATCCTAGATACACAGGAGGCTGAGATCTGAGGATTAAAGTTCAAAGCCAGCTAAGGCAGGAAAGTCCATGAGACTCTTATCTCCAATTAACCACCAGAAAAGACCAGAAGTGGCACTGTGGCTCAGGTGGTAGAGTGCTATCCTTGAGCTGAAGGGCTGAGGGACAACGCCCAGGCCCAGAGTTCAAGCCCCATGACTAACCAAAAAAAAAAAAAAATACAAAAACAAAAACAATTTTTAAAAGGATTTAAAGAAATAAAATACATACATTTTAAAAGAATTTAAAGAAATATGTCTTCAAGAAAGATAGACAAATGGCCAAAATAATCATATGAAAATATCATTAGTATTAGGAAAATACAAAGTAAAACTAAAATACACACACACACACACACACACACATACACACCACACACACACACACCACTTTTTCAGTTCGAAGAATCTTAATCTATGTTACCCCTTTCATCATTTTTTTAATAAGCAAAACAAATAAAGACTGTAGAACAAGACAACCTAAACTGGAATCTGTGCTGTTCTGCTTTACCAGTTAGGAAGGTTTGAGCTTCTTAATCTCTCTCTACCCAATTTCTTACTCTATAAATGAATAGCAATTTCTAGCTGGGCTCTCTGGAGAAAGTTTTTCAGAGGAGGAATTCACACTGGTTTCAAAGACAGTGCTCTTTTAGGGTGTGAGACAAAGAATTTAGAAGAAAAGAAAATTCATTAAGCCCCTGTTACACACCAGGATCAGTACGAAATATTGTTTGTGTGTTACCGCAATCCTCCTTGCTTGGACTTATGAATAACTTAATCCTAAAAGAGAAGTAATTTTCTTTCCAGTTGTGGGGCTTGAACTCTGTCCCTGAGCTCTTCAGCTCAAGGCTAGGGCACTACCACTTTGACCCACTACCCCACTTCTGGTTTTCTGGTGGTTAGTTGGAGATAAGAGTCTCGTGGACTTTCCTGCCCTGGCTGGCTTTGAACTGTAATCCTGGATCTCAACCTCCTGAGTAGCTAGGATTACGGGCTTGAGCCACCAGCACCCAGCAAGAGAAGTAATTGAATGGCCACGTAGGTATGCAATGTCAAGCCCAGGAACTTTTGTGTTTGTGCTTGGTAATAGCTGTGAGGAAGCAAAGCAAGTAGCCAGTGGAGGGATTTAGGGAAGGTGAATGGCAGGTGGACTCCCTACCACCATTAATGAACAAAGTCTCTGAAATTCATCCTGTAGGGGAAGGGGAGCTAGGGAGTTTTTCATTTTAAAAAGCTATATGGATTAGTGATATGGATGCATATGTAGAAGTCTACATTCATCTTGTTCCTTATTAGAAAGTGCAATTGTGCTTTTGAGAAATCTTGCAATGTTTCTTAAAATAGATTCACTCTGACAAGCTTGCCTTTGGTGAATTTCCAGTAGAGAACATGATTTGCTTCCACATTTGCAAAATTTAGATGTACAAGGTGCATTAATACCCTATCTATGTTTGAAAGTTTGTTAATTTGAGCTGCTGGTTGTTATAATGTGACAGGTTGACTTGTATGTGAATTTTGGAGCTAAGAATAGATACTAGAAGATTTTAAGCCTTCATTAAAATTCTCAAAAGATGAACAAAAATTGTGGTCTCATTTTATACAAGATTTCAGTGGAAAGAAACACCATCAGACAGAATTTCCTCCTTCTCTAAAGTTTCACATTTCGCAATTTTTAACTAACCACAGTTAGCCTAAAAAATATCAATATTGACATGAATATTTGAGTTGACCTTTTGAGAAAGTAGTCACATTAATGTGGCCTGTCTTAGAGTTTATCATTCTAGTTGTTCTTATTTTATTAATTATAATCAATTTCTTACTGTATCTATATTATTAATTACATTTTGCAATAAATTTATTAAACTGTATCATATGTAAACATAACAAAAACTGTCTGTATAAGGTTTGATACTGTCTATCTAGGGTCCTACACATCCATTAAGCATCTTGGAACCTTATGCCTGTGAGTGGGGGTTCTTCATAACTAATTATTCAAATAAAATGCATCATATATGCGTGCATTTTACCCTCAGATTTTATTAATTATGGTGTTTTATTTACAGACTGTCTAGTATCAGATTTTCTAGCCAAAGTAGTCCATGGAAAATATTGAATTCTTTGTAAATAAGCCCATTAAGAGCAGTGATGATTTCCTTTCGATCAATCAGTCAATGTTCAGCAAACTAGGATGTGTTAAGTTGGGTAGGATACATAGTGGATGGAGACACTAGTTAATCATTCTCAGGTAGATCAGACTTTTAATACTTCATAACTCTGTGTGTGTGTGTGTGTGTGTGTGTGTGTGTGTGTGTGTGTGTGTGTGTGTGTGTGTGTGCTTGTCCTGGGGCTTGAACTTGGGGCTGGGTGTTATCCATGAGCTTCACTTGCTCAAGGTTAGTGCTCTTCCACTTGGGCCACAGTGCCACTTCTGGCTTTTTCCAAGTAGTTTATTGGAGATATGAGTCTTACAGACTTTCTTGCCTGGGCTGAATTTGAACCATGATCCTTAGATCTCAGCCTCCTGAGGCTTTACAGGCATAAGCCACAAGTGCTTAGCTTACTTCATAACCACTATGGACAAACTTATATCTTCAGTTTCTTTTCACATTCATTTCTTTTCTTTATTCATGCTTTTACATTTTTTGGGTGCCATAACATTGTTTCTTAATTTTGACATTATTTTCAAATGTTGAATATGGTAACCTATATTTAAGCCACTTATTCTTGATTTAAATTTTTCAATACTGTTCCCATAGACCAATTGTTGTTTCTCTGTAGTTTCTATTAGTAGTGTTTCCTTTTACTAATCTAGTCTCAGGTTTGTGTTGCTTATGGAAGAAATGATCTCTGGTGTCTTTAAATAGGTTAAATAATAATTTATAGGATCACAAGAAGGAGATATATGTTTGGTGGTACTTTGTTCCTACCTTGTCCACATTATAAGTTATGAAATTAATTTTTAAAACAGCACACATAAAGCTCAACTCTTTCGCAGGAGTATAAAATGTTTCACTTTCTTAGTGTTGACTGACATTTAAAAGTTTGTCTTAACTTGTAATCTTTTGTTTGTTTTGTATGTGTGTTTGTGTGTGTGTGTGTGTGTGTGTGTGTGTGTGTGTGTGTGTGTGTGTGTGTGTGTATGTGCACATGCATCAGTCCTGGGGTTTGAACTGGGAGCCTGGGTGCTATCCCTAAGCTTTTGTGGTCAAGGCTAGCACTCTGCCACGTGTACTACAGCCCCATTTTAACTTTTTTGGTAGTTAATTAGAGATAAGAGTCTCATAGATTTTCTTGCCTAGGCTGGTTTTGAACCACGATCCTCAGATCTCACCTTCCAGAGTAGGATTACAGGCATGAGTCAAGGTGGCTCAGCTTTAACATTTAATCTTTACTTTGACAAAGGGTATTGTCTGCTTTTCATTACAGAGTTACAAGTTACCATCATTACGTAGCCCAACCTTAATTTTATTCTAATGCCACACTAATCTCAATTACTTCTCTTACCTCTAAGACCTCACCAAATGCTTCTTCACATTTTTACTTCTTTCAAATTCCAAACTATTCATTATAAGCATCAGGCCACTTCACTGTATTTTCTAATGTAGAAATGTTATATATTAAATTCATTTAATTAGAAATTACTTTTATTTTTACCTCATTCATTACACTTGAGGAAATATATTGGTTTTTGAAATTATAAATGCTTTTAACATCTATAAATTTCCTCTGAGCAAATGGAATGAACTCATTTATTATAAAACTCAGAATATATATTATATTCAGAGTCATATCACTACTATTATATAACAAAACATCTTTCAGATATTATATTTGATAAACTAGAACATGATTTACCCAAATTATATGTACAGAATGAACTTTAATATACTAAAATTTAGAACTCTTTAGACTTTCCTCTATTCTTAGTTTACAGACTTGAGTTTACTACTAAATTACTTTATTATGCACCATTCTGGCTATTCAGTAAATACAAGTTGTAGGTGGAGACAATTACATGAACTTCATAGAAGTAATTAATATTAATAATAATAAAAAGTGATAGCTGCATGTATTGATCATGTGCAGGCATCATACTAGGACATGTCATCTATGATGCCATATTATCTGAGTAATAATTATGCCAAATAGGAAAGTTGTAACTCATATTCACAGATGAGGAAAATGAAACTAAACAGATCAGAGACTTGTCTTTGATGACAAGGGTTTAGATCAAATACAAACCCTTGTTTTAGACTCAAATACCAGACCCTCTGTCTTTAATGACCATATATTCTGCCTCGAAAAAATGTTCTTCATTTTGCATTAACAAATGTGAAATATAAAGATAATATTCTGGATTACAAAGATAGGCAGGAGAAATTCTGAGAATTTCATATCAGGTAGAGACCACTAATATGATGGAGAAATCCAAGAGGCAATAAAAATACTCTAAAATCTAAGGATTTTAGAGTTCAAATGACCTCAGAAACTGTAATAATTAGTAGTCATAAAACTCTGAAATAGAGAAACCTCTTCTTCAACAAACCACATTACCCTGGCTGACAGAGGAGATACATCATTTGTACAAGAAAGGAGATATTATATGATATATACACACTTGTCATAGCTTGAGTATTTCTTTCTTTCTTTTTTTTTTTGTCAGTCATGGGGCTTGTACTCTGGGCCTGAGCACTGCCCCTCAGCTCTTCAGCTCAAGGTGAGTGCTCTACCACTTGAGCCACAGCTCCACTTCTGGCTTTTTCTGTTTATGTGGTGCTGAGGAATCCAACCCAGGGCCTCATTCAAGTGAGGCAAGCACTCTACCACTGAGCCATCTTCCCAGCCCGCTTGAGTATTTCTTTAGGAATTAGAAGAATGAGGATGGATGAAGAAGAACTGGGGCATTGTGTCCAGGGATGATAGGATCCTTATATATTATCCTTTTACCTTGAGTTTGTTTGCATTTTTAAACAATATCATACAAAATTTATCAATATACTACTGCATGTTTAGAAGGAGGTGGAGATCAAAGAATCACTATTGGAGGTTATTGCTTGGGAATAAAAGTTTTTGAGACTTCCAAACTATGGAGGAAGCCAAAGGGCTTGGGGCAGTAGTGGGCACCTGTTGAGAGAAAAAGACTCTAACTTGAAACTAACTAGTATAAACAAACAGAAAAACACAAGGGCCAGACATTGGTGACTCATGCCTGTAATCCTAGCTACTCAGGAGGATGAGATCTGAGGATTTGCAGTTCAAAGCCAGCCCTAGCAGGAAATTCTGTCAGACTATTATCTCCAATTAACTACCAAAAAGCCGGAAACAGCACTGTGGTTCAAAAGTGGTAGAGCTTTAGCCTTCAGCACAAAAGCTCAGGATCAACACCCAGGCCCCAGAACTTGGACACACACACACACACACACACACACACACACACACACAAACACACACACACACAGAGGAGGTGGTGGCTGGAAGCATGGCTCAAGAAGTAGAATCCCTGCCTACAAGTAGAAGGCCCTGAGTACAAAATCCATATACTACCCCCCAAAAGAGGTTATTTTTCTTCCTTACAGTTTATCAGGTATGGTTACTAACTTCACTAACTTCTTTCTCTACTGGAAAAATGAAGATACAAAATTCATACAGTGGACTGGAGGTAATGGCTTAAATGGTAGAGCAGCTGCCCCGAAAGTGTGAGACATGAATTTTAAACATCAATACCATCAGAAACAACAACCCTTTGTACATTGCCTTTATTATCAATATAAGCTTTTTAAGTCAAGAGGTATCCCACACTGCGGACACACTAATTTTTGCTAGCCATGCTAAGATATTACTTGGAGTTGATTCATTCAATGTTTGTCTCCATAAGGACCATACCAAATAGCAGCTCGATTGTCCAAAATGTTAGCTCCTAGTCATGTGTGTCTATTGAGAATTAGAAATTCTGGTCTGAATTGCAATGTTTTGTAAGTATAAGCTACCCAGATTTTAAATACTAAATATTAAAAAAAGTGAAATACCTTAGTAATTTTAATTTTAGACATTTGGGTTAAATGAAATATTATTAAATTTATTGAAATATTATTAAAATTAAATTAATTTTTGTAATTTTTCTATAAAAATTAAAATTTTAGTGAAGGAAGAGGTGATATTGTCCAAAAAATAGTTAATTTTTACCTGACTTATGTAAATGTAAGCTCTCTGTACATCACCTTTACAATAAAAAATTAAAAATTAACGTGTTATAGGAGAAGTTTAAGTACATATTTGGTTCATATTTATGGATACTGTATTTCTATTTTACATCACTGTTGTGGGCTTTATATCTGTCTTTTCAAGTAATAATTCTAAAATTATACCATGCAGATACAATTTTTGAACAATAAAAGTGAAATAACAAGCAATATCCAATACTAGAGAGCTAGAAAAATTATTTCAGAGCTGAGTGCTGGTGGCTTGTGTCTATAATTCCAGCTACTTAGCTGGCTGAAATCAAAACTAGCACAGGCACTAAATCAGTGAGCTTGAGATTCTTATCTTCAGTTAACCACCAAAAGGCTGGAAGTGGAGCTGTGGCTCAAGCAGTAAAGCATTGGCCTTGAATGAAAAAGCTGAGAGACAGAAACTAGGTCCTGAGTTCAAGCCTCAGAACTGATAACACACACACACACACACACACACACACACACACTTCAATAAAGTTTAATTTCACATTTGTTTCTACCATTTAATAGATGTATAAAACTGGCAAACAATTTGAAGCCTATGAGCCCTATTTTCTCTAAAATAAAGATAATAATCATATTGCTTATCTCAGAGCTGTTACAAATATAAAATGAATAATTATTCATTCATAAGTGTGTCAGGGGGAGGCTAATATGTGTCGATACAAATAATTTCAGTCCTGGTGCCTGCCTTCAAGGAGCTGACAGTAGAAATGATGGAATGTATGGGACCAATGACAGAGATTACAAAGTTCAACCAACAACTTGATTTCTAAAGTAGCCCCTTGATACTAGGTAGTTTTCCAGGTGAAAAAAAATCAAGGTAAAATTTGTTTTCCTGTCTTGGCGAGTAAAAAAAAAAAACAATGGGCGTATTCAGGAGAAAATAAGAGGGATTAGGGTCCTAGAAAACAGAGGAGGAGAGGCAGTGACTTGTTTTCCTGGATTGAAGATTTTGGTGGTAAAATCAGATGCTAAGAGAGAGGAGAAAAGAGGAATGACAACTTGCTAGTTTGCCAGAGGTGCCAATATTCGAATATGATTTTGGAACCTCTTTCTTAAAAAAAGATGTTAGTAAGGATGTAAGTATAATTAAGCAGGACTTGAATAATATTTGATTAATTTCTGGAAAGATTATGTGGAGTAAAATATTCTTCTTAAAAATAATTTCTTCACTCTTTAGGTTAAATCTGTGCCCTATAGAAGGATCTACATTTCAAAAGAACCATTGCAAGGCAAAGGAAGGTCAAGTTTCACAAAACAACTTGAGCCTATAAGAAATTATTAAGATCTACCAAGATTTCCAATGGCTAAATTCATTGCTAGAGATAAGTGTGTATTAGTTATCTATCTATTACAAGTTTCTATTGGGCTACATCTACTTTTTACAGCTACAACAGAAGTAATGGTATGTGAGTGGTATTTTCAAGATTATATGTTTGGGCATAGATCAGTTACAAAAGGCAATTTCAAAAACAAATATGCTTACAGTATGTCCACAAAAATAAAAATAAAAAAAAATTGGGAAAAAAACAAATATGCTGCTTTGCAACCCTTGTATTTTCTCTAATGTACTTTTTACAGAGGTTTTGTTTCAAGAAAGATAAAAATATGGATTGACAAATCTCAAATTTACTTATAAGCTGTGAGTTTATGATAGAATCTAAAAATGAAATGGCTTCATTCTTAAGATTAAATTTATATTGCTTAACAAATCAAGTTGAAAAACAAAATTGTGGAGAACTACTTTTTAGACATTAAACAAGACAAAATAATGTTGTCATTCAATCGAAAATTTTATTTTCATGAAACAAGAAGTAATCCTGAAAGGATATTTTTCTGCTATGGTTAATGATTTGCAATAAATGCCTCTGAACAACAAAACAAATTGATATCCCAGTGTTTGTCACCGAAGAAATTAATGATTATATAAAGAAAGATTATTTTAACAAGATAATATTATTTCTCTGGCTAACAAATTACCTGCCAAGTATTGCTTTCTACTTTTCTGCTTTCTGGTCTGATGAAATCTTTTCAAGGTCTCTTATCTTGTCGAGAAACTGACCTTGTCTTCCAGAATTTCACAGGAGAAGGAAATCAGGTACAGATTTGTCCACATTTAGAGTCTGCTCTGCTCTGGCTTCTTTTTGGAAGTAACAGTAAGATCTAACTTTTTGCATTGTTATTAGTATGATCCTTTATGCGTACCTCATTCTTTTACTACCAATTATCATTGACCATAGACAGTAAGTAAACTTAATCATAATTGCAAAAAATAATGTTTCCTTGATTTTTTTCTTAATTTTTAAGGCACTTGTCTATGTTTCTGTCATGTTCACACTCTAAACAGCACAAATATAAGTGAGTTTATCTTTCTATGCATTCTTTTTCTTTATTATCTGTTAACTATGAGAGAATACATAGTCTTTCCCTTATTTGCATTCCTTGTAATGAATTACAGTATCTACTCAATAAATTTATAAATACATAAATCATAGTAGTAGAAGTTTGTGAAAAGACAGCAGTAGAAACTAGTAACCCCACATCATATTCCTTGGGTATATTTGCTTTGTGGAAAGTACATGATCAACAGGGCATGGTGACATAGCCAGTATTATCAGCTAAGTTCGAGGTGGAAGTGGGAAGATTGTGGCCTCAGAGAAAAGTCCCAGATGTAAGTGTGAGACTCTACTGAAAAACAAACTGAAGTAAAATGGATTAGGGAAGGGCATGAATAAATGATGAAGCACTGGCCCAACAAGCTCCAGGCTCTGAGCTCAAACCTCAGCATCATCAAAAACAAAACAAACATAGTGTTAGAAATCAAACAGAAGCAGATTCAAATTCCAACTCAGACACTTACTGAACAATTAGACTTCCTTCACCTTTAGTGTTTATGCATATGTATTGAAAATAATACCTCATATATTATGAGGTTGATTTGAAGAATATAATATATATATGTACATATATATATATATATTCATTCTACTGTTTGTATTCTATCTTCTAATATATCAGACTTAGCCTTCTCAGACCTGGGTATTCAGCAGTAGGTCACGAGGACCACAAAGCTACTGGATAAATATGATGAGATTCTTGTTGCACATATTTTTCTGGATGGCACAAAAAGTGATACAGTTACTCAGGGTTCATTTAGTCATAAACTAGATGGGGAAGAATTCTATGTCATCAACTATGGTGGACAGAAAAGGCTTTTGTTGTTGTTGTTGCTCCTGGGGTTGAACTGTGGGCCTGGGCACTGTCCCTCAGCTCTTCAGCTCAAGGCTAGCACTCTACCACTTGAGCCACAATGCTACTTCTGGTTTTCTGAGTGGTTTATTGGTGATAAGAGTCTTATGGACTTTCCTGCCCAGGCTGGCTTTGAATCAGGATTCTCAGATCTGAGCCTCCTGAGTAGCTAGGATTACAAGCGTAAGCCACAGGCAACTGGCAGAAAAGGCTTTTTAAGGCCAGTGGAATTTGGGTTTCATGGGAAAGAGACAGCCAAACAGGGTTACGGGCAAGCACTGCGAACAACAATGCAAAAGCCATTGGAAGTTCTAAGGCAAAACATAAATTTCGTATTTGCTGACTGGGCAATGTCCTGCTCCCCCCATGGGCTTTTCTGTATTTGGAAAATTTTGTTCAGGACAGGACCAAGAATTCCAGCTTCAAGAGTTAAGAAGGGGGAACAGGAAACTTGCCTCTTTCTTATCTGCATTTAAGATGGCAGCTTAAGAACTCAAGAACAAGGGATGGAACTGGCACAGTTCAAATGTACCAGGGAAAACTGTATGTTAACTAGTTTTATAAAGCTCATAAACTTCATGTGCTACTTGATTTCAAGATAGAGATTTGCACTAATTAAAATAAAAGTCAGGCTCTTCTTGGCAGTCTGATGCTTTCTTTTACCTTATATGGATATACTGTCACAGGATGGTAGCTTAAAAGATAGTAATTTTTAAATCTTACTAAATGATGGTTAATTTCACTAAATAATCACACATTTACTGAACAGCTCTGTTGTCACTGAAGAGATCTGAGAGAAGATTTAAAGTGAGGTAAACTTCTTGAATAAAGGATCATTTTTATTGTATTTATCTTTTTATTAATAATGCCCTTCATTGTGTCTGGGTCATGGTAGATGCTCAATAAACACTTAATGAATCAAATTGAAGTTCTGCTGTCAAGCTGCAATTGATAAAGGGTATTGCAAACCTCCCAAGCACAGACATTTATAACTAGACTTAAATTCTAGCAGAATACAATAGGTATATTCCACAGTCAATTTTTTGTCCATAATGATTAGATTATTCATTCCTAACAGAGGCCAGTGTATAATAGGCATAATTGCAATAATTACTTTGATGTGCTAAGTAGATCTTCCATCACAAGCCTGAGATTTTTAGGTCCCAGTGGACAGTTTCAACTGCTTAGAATAGAACGTGGTTTAATGATGTTCTTTTTTCATCTATTAGTAAAAGCAATAAATGACTGACCTATAGCCACTTCATTGCCTGTGCTTTTCTGCTTGAACTCTCTTACATTGGGTCCCCTCTTTACCTGTAGTCAGTGAATAAGAGCAGAGTACAACATGGAACAGGAGTTTTAACACAGAAAGAATCATCAGGAGTCACCTTCCATTGATAAATGGTGCATCTGTGTACAAGCCACATGTTTTTCCTATGTTAGGGTCCACCTTACATATTTATATTCTGAGTGGCCTCTTCAGTTTGACAACTATATGCATTTCTAGTAAAGCATACAGAAAGAAACATCTGGAAACACATCCAGCAAGCAATAAAAGGGAAATAAATTAGCAATGCAGAAGGAAGCTTAGCTGGGAGCTGGTAGCTGAAGTCTACATAATACTAGCTACTCAGGAGGCTGAGATCTGAGGATTTCAGTTCAAAGCCAGCCTGGGAAAGAAAGTCCATGAGACTCATATCTCCAATTAACTACCCCAAAACAGGAAGTAGAGCTGTGGCTCAAAATGGCAGGGCACTAGCCTTGAGCAAAAAGAGTTCAGGGACAGCGCCCAAGCCCTACAACTAACAACAACAAAATAATAATAAAATTAAAAAATGGAGTTAAGTTCACATTTTAGGAAAGATATAAGAAAAATGATCCTCAATAGTTTAAATTCATAGCTTGATGCTAATAGCTCATGCCTGTAACCCTAACTACTCAGGAGGTTGAGATCTGAGGATCATGGTTCAAAGCTAGCCTGAGCAGGAAAGTCCATAAAACTCTTATCTCCAATAAACCACCAAACATTCACAAGTGAAGCTGTGGTAGAGTTCCATCCTTGAGCAAAATAGCTTAGAAACAGTGCTTAGGCCGAGTTCAAGCCCTAGGACCAGAAAATAATAAATTAGTAATCACTTAATTTGAAAGATGAGGTTGAAAGGAGAGAATTACAATAATTTTCAAAACTCAAAGTTAGAGATAATTTATATTTGGCATTTTAAAAGTCCTCTTATTTACATGTGCCGGAAAATTACTCTCAAATAACCTTTAACAGCATTTCTTTCCCAGAGCACTTCCCATAAATATGTATGTGAAAATTGATTTGACTCTTTTCTAGGTTTGACTGGCTTGTTTACCTATTCAGTTTTTTTCTCTTGCCCAAATGAAAGACTAAATAAAAGAGTATCTAAGCAACTAAAAAATTTAGTCGCTAGAATACAAAACTCCCAGTGCATGCAACCTGAATACTACGAGATGAACTCCATATTCAAACTAAGACTCAGGCATGCTAGAGCTTCCATGGCTAGAGTTTCTTTCCTAGAACAATATTTATCTTTTTTGGCCAGATATAAGTTGTAGTTTTGTTTTGTCTTCTGTACTGTAGCACATGCATGTGCATGTGTGCATGAGTGTGTGTGTGTGTGTGTGTGTGTTTTCTAGTTCTGAGGCTTTAACGCAGGGCCTGGGTGCTGTTGCTTAGTCACTCATTTGAACTACAACTCTATTTCTGAATTTTGGGGGTTGATTGGAGAGGTAAGAGTCTTCTTGGGAATGTGGGAATGCTTAGTGGTAGAGTGCTTGCCTAGTATGCATGAAGCCCTGGGTTAAATTCCTTAGTACCACATAAACAGATAAAGCTAGAATTGGTACTGTGGCTCAAGTGGTAAAGTGGTAGCCTTGAGATAAAGAAGCTCAGGGACAGTTCTCAGGCCCTGAGTTTAAGCCCTGAACTGGAAAGAGAGAGGGAGAGAGAGAAAGAGAGAGAGAGAGAGAGGAGGGGGAAGAGAGAGAGAGTGTGTCAGAGGTCAGAGTCTTCTTGCCTGGGCTAGCAATTCTCAGATCTTAGTCTTCTAAGTAGCTTAGATTATAGGTATGAGCCACCAGCATCTGTCAATTCCTCTACTGAAGCTTTTATATGATGAAAAATATTCTTTTGCTATAATAAGTTGGTTATGCCTATGATATAAAGAAAATGTTATGCCATTCTAGTTATCAAATCTGCAGGTAAAATACTGCGAGAACTTCATGGGCTGCTTATTGTGTAAGTCCTTTATTAGGTCATTTCTAGAGTGAAGTACATTCTTTGCTGATGCCAAGGAAGTTATCAACTCCTTGAATTCAGGTTGGAATTTCAATAAGGGAAGAAGTACAAGATGTTCTACCTGTGGTGTAATACATGATATGGGGCACATTCGTATAATTTTCAAAGAGAGCTTTGCTTGTTTTCCTTTTAATTAATTGAAGGTTAAATATAGTTGGAAGTCCCAAATGTAAATGTGGGCATGGACAAAATTATGCATAATTGAAGCTGTAAGAATTTCACAGAACAGCAGGAACAAATTCTGTTTGATGATATAAGGCAGGAAATTGGTAGGACCCAGCACACTTGCTAGAACTGTTTCATGACCAAAATTTAGCCAGTAGCTTTGCCTGGAGATCCAACGTAAAGGTCAACTTGCAAATTTTCCTAGGAGCTTAGAGCAGCAGACTAAAAATAGTCCCCTTTCTCCCTTATGATCCAGCAATCCACTTTTAGGCATTTACCCGAATGATCACAAACAAGACCATGCTAAAGCTACCAGCACAACTATGTTTATTGCAGCATTATTTACCATAGCTAAGATATGGAACCAACCCAGATGCCCCTCAGTAGATGAATGGATCAAGAATATGGAATTTTATGCCTCCATCAGAAAGAATGACATTGCCCCATTTGTTAGGAAATGGAAAGACTTGGAAAAAATTATATTAAGTGAAGTAAGCCAGGCCCAAAGAAACATAGGTCCCATGGTTTCCCTTATTTGCAATAACTAGTATGTGTCTGAGACAAGCAGAGAAGGTCAGGTAAGTTGATGTTAGGCGAAATGAACCCCAAGATAAGGATTCAAATGTTTTTTTCTTTATTTCAGTTGTTTCTAACACATTTATAGGATGATTTCTTTGTTGCTTTGTATGTCCCTCCTCCACGGTATAACCCCTGTTTTCACTGTATTTGATGTTGGTATAATTTGTGGAGGGGAAGGGAAAAAAAAACCAAATTGTTTAAATAGGGATACAGGTGGACCCATTGCTACAATGAGATGTACAAGACGTTATGTTGAAAAATGAACTTTACAAATTTGGTGTGTGTGGGGGTGAAGGGCGGGAGGGGGGGGAGATGAGAAGGGATGGGAAGGGGAAACAAAGGAGGAGGCAACAACGCTTGATAAGAAATGTACTCATTACCTTGCTCATGTAATTGTAACCCCTCTGTACGGTATTTTCACAATTAAAAAAAAAAGAAAGAAACTCCAAGATGTGGAAACAAACAAAAAAATAGCCCCCTTTCTCTGTGGTGGTATGTTTCCAGATTCCTATAGCTGCCTGCAACTCATTTTTCTTCTACACATAGATAACCATGAGAAAACTTAATGTATCAGACACTGTGAGATAATATGAACAACTAAGGATAAAAATAGAACAATTGTAGCAATATGCAATAAAAAAATTGCTAATACCATTGTTCTTACACTTTGGGACATTATTTAGCAGAATAATAATTATATATACATAAATAGTATTAACCAGAACGAAAGGACTGACTCAGGGGAAGCAGCCATGAAGCAAGGAAGTCAACCAAGAGCAGGAGACCCTGAGTGAAGCATGTACAGAGAGAGAGAGAGACAGAGAGAGAGAGAATAATAAATTGCAACTTTCATATAGAACCAATCCAGAAGCCCAATATATGCAGAATTCATGCAATGGAACTGCACATATAATTTTAAAATGATTTCGTCCTATGTAAAGGACCATATGAAGTAATGGCTGGTAAGATTTCAGAAAGTGATATTTACCATGATTGGCCATACCAGATTTTAAATAACAGATGTTGGAGGGTGATAAGAAGTGGTGGTTCAAGGAGCTGTTAGCTGTTACTTTCCAAAATCACTAAAATAAGACATCCAAAAATTTAAGATGCAGGGGCTAAGAAGGTGACTTAGTGGGAGAGTGCTTTCTTAGCACGCATGAAGCCCTGGGTTCGATTCTTCAGTACAGAAAAAGCCGGAAGTGGAGTTGAGTACTAGCCTTGAGCAAAAGAAGCCCAGGGATTGTACCTAGGACCAGAGTTTAAGCCCCAACACTGACAAAAATAAAAAATTTAAGATACAAAATATTCGTGTTTATAGAGACCATTTCCAAACACAGGAACCATACAAATAATAATTGTTGCTCCCAATGCATGCCTCATTCTTTTACTTAACTCTTACTTCATCTCTCATATACATTTCAAAATAAATTCTGGTTATGCAAAGTATTTCTTCATCTCTCACACAGATTTCAAAACAAATCCTGGTTATGCAAAGTATTTCTTCATATGTTGTTTAGTATTTATTATTATTAAATTGGGATAAACACACAAAACAATGGACTAGAGAAAAAATGAAGTGAATTGACCCTCTGGTATTCAAGAGGAAGGGAATATTCTGATTTTAGCAACACACCATAGCCTCAGTTCTCTATCACAGATTCATCAACACTTGTGGCACGCTTTGATTTATAGAAGTGAAACAGAGGTCTTCAAACAACTTTCATAAATAAACAGTGAAACATACTTGATCACAGAGACTTACCTGCTCTTTCTCTGCTTCGTTTGTCCGAGAGCATCTATAAAACAAAACAAAAATTAGTGGCTCTCTTAATATCTCAAAATCATTTTGAATTCTAAATTGTAGCATTTTTTTTGTCAGTATTGATGTTTGAACTTGGCCTCACAGTTGCTAGAGAAGCACTTTACTAGCTTTTTTTGGATGGTTATTTTGGAGATGGAGTTTTCTAGACTTTTCTGTCTGAGCTAGCTTCAAACTTCATTTCTCCTGATTTCAGTCTGGAGTGTAGTTTAGGATTACAGACAAGAGCCACTGGCTGTCAATTTTACTTTCTCTCCACTCTTTATCACACATTCCAGATGGAATAGACCACATATGGGTGGGTGGCTTCATTTCTTTTTTGATTAGTAGTAAATTCCTTTGAAGTAATTAAAGAGTCCCTTTTCTCATTTCTGGATATTCCAACAAAAAGTGTCAATTTTGTAAGACCCTTAAAGGATGCCATAGTAATTATGAATCCAGGTTCACAAATAGCCTAGGGATAAAAACGGTTTTTGTTTTATGAACAGAGCAGATTTGAAGTGCAATTGCTTTGGAAGAGATAGACATACACCAAGACAGACAGGCACAGACAGACAGACAGAAACACAAACACACACACACACACACACACACACACACACACACACCAGAAGGTTAGATCCTCTAGGTCATGTAATGATCAGTCAAGTCAACAAATACATTAATTACCATAACACTGGTCAAACTACAATGCTGTTAGAACACCTGCTGTTCCTGAAATACAAAGGGCATATTTGTTCCTAATGTCTTCACATAAACCATTTTTAAACTCAAGGCAGCAGATACAAATCCCAAAGTAAATAAAATCTTAGCTAAACACATAAGCAATTTTTCTGTTTGGTTTTTATTTTATTGAGAATCTACCTGCTGATTTCAAACATAATGGACTACATTCAATAGTGATCTGATTTAAATATTACGGAATAAAGTCTAAGTATTAATGAGTGGAAAAGGTTAATCATCAGATATCCACTAGAAAGTTTGTTTCCATGGACAAATATAAGGGTTTGGTTATTAAACACTGACTTTGGACAGGTAAAGCTGTCTGAATTTGTTGTAGGTGAATTATTTAGAAACCAAAGAACAAAAATATCAAACTTTTCCTGAAACCTCTTTATGTTAGACAACTTGTACATGAAGGAGGGAGAATATATTTCAAAGTAATCAAAGAATTGTTTTTTTTAATTGTGAAAATACCGTACAGAGGGGTTACAATTACATGAGCAAGGTAATGAGTACATTTCTTATCAAGCATTGTTGCCTCCTCCTTTGTTTCCCCTTCCCATCCCTTCCCATCTCTTCCCCCACCAAATTTTACCCTTCCCAACCCTTCCCATCCCTTCCCCCACCAAATTTGTAAAGTTCATTTTTCGATATAACGTCTTGTACATCTCATTGTTGCAATGGGTCCACCTGTATACCTATTTAAACAATTTGTTTTTTCTCTTCCCCTCCCTAAATTATACTAATATCAAATACAGTGAAAACAGCAGTTATACCGTGGAGGAGTGGCCAAAGAATTGTTTTAAGAAGCAATTAAGATGAGTTTCAACTAAGTTCTCATTATTGAGAATCCAAAATAGTTCATGCTACCTTTGCAGAAATGTTTACAAACACCTTCTTATCTCTATAGGACTTCTCTATCATGGCTTCTGCCCAATTGCCAAAACTCCTCTCCCAATTCATATTGAAAAGGAGCTATAGGAGCTCTCAGTTTCTGAGAGAAGAAAGATGGGGATATAACACATATTTGCCATGAAAGCGAAGGGAAATTTTTTTACAAAGGGTAGATAAAATACATTACATAATTTAAATCTACTTTTATTTTTGTTTCCTTACACTAGTTTGTTATAAATTTGTTATATATATAAATATGTTTCCTTACGATAGTTTGTTATAAATCTGTTTTATATATATATATATATACCCCCACACATACACACACTATCTATAGCTTATTTTCAGTGCTGTTAAACCTAAGAGTCATATAAAAATTGACTTGTGGATTTTAATATTTTCAGCTCAACTCCTGATGCATAAATCCGTTTATAAACATAAATTTTGGTATGTATATATTTAGTGTCCCAATATTTGAAATAGAAATAGTAATTACATAATCTTAGACATTTAATTTAATGCAAAGAAACTAGTCTTTACTAGTTCGGTGAGTCTAGAATGATGTTACTTAATAAGCCATGGGATTTTAATAAGCATTCTTGATATCTGGCACTAATAAAAAAGATTTTATATTTTACAGTTAACATTTAAGAAAAAAAAAACATGACCATGAATCTACTATTTATCACAGACCATAGATGGCCAGATTTGGGTGTCTTCATTAGTTTATAGAAAGAGGAAACTTGTTTATTTTGTATGTTTTATGTAAGATTTGGGCCAAGCCCCCAAAATGACTGAAAGAAGAAAGAAACATCAAATAAAAATGAAGATTTTAACAGAACTGATTATAGAATGTTCCTGGTCCCATTTAGTGGGTAAAATTCACTAAATGTTTGTATCTGGATAAACCTTTGAATTAGGTTTTCCACAACTGCATAACCAAGAAGAACTTATGAACTCCTGTCATTCATACAACTGTACTCTCTCTAGGCAAATATTAATCCAATCTTATTAAGGCAGGTTATGTCAGGAACTTGAATGAAAACCACCAGCTGAGAATGATGCTGCTGAGCCAATCAGCCAGGTATGGGGCTTCCAGATGGTCTCCTGGTCTCTCTCACTAACTATGAACCTACAATGTAGGCTTCCCTGCTTGCATTTACCCAGATTTTTAGTCTTCCTCTAGATTCTGTGCTCTCACTCATTCACTCCAACATGCCAACTCCTTATCATATGGAAGATGTCACACTTAGTAGGAACATCAATATAATTGTAGAAAATATGTGTGGCGTGGCTTTTCACTGTGTTTTATTAGAAGCATTGAAAATTAATGAGTACATCTGTAAAAGTATCTACCAGGTAAAATAACAGAAAATACCCAAAATACAAAAAATAAAAATATGCAAAATACAAAATACAAAAATGAGATGCTCAGAATAACACATGAAAGCTCTGAGAGCAAGGCAATGAGTTAATCTATGAGAAAGGGATAGATTCGAGTATAAAAGTTAGCTGGTGGTTTATGCTTGTAATCCTGGCCAATCAGGAGGCTGAAATCTGAGGATGGTGGTTCTAAGCCAGCAGGAAAGTCTGTGAGACTCTTACCTCCAGTTAACCATCAGAAAACCAGAGTGACATTTTGGCTTAAAATGGTAAAACACTGGCCTTCGTTGAAAAAGCTCAGGAACAGTGCCCAGGCCCTGAGTTCAAGAAAAAAAATTAGCTCAAAATTACATTTTTTCCCTTATCTCCAAATGAAATCTGTTTTGTTTTGTAATTGAAATAAAGAGTTCCTAGATAACTAATGATATTAAAGAACCAATATAACACATTTCCAAGTCTCCATCTTCACATACACACACACACACACACACACACACACAGAGTAAAATCCATTCTCAGGTCATAATAGCAAAAACAGGTAATGAAGTACATTTGGCTAATGGCTCTGGTTGCAATCCTTGTCCTACACAGAAATCTGATTCTCAGAAAAGTCAGTAAGACTTTGTCTTAAGAGCTGATTATAGGCTCTTCCTTCATTGTTCACCCTTGCTTCACTCCTGAGTATGGAAAATAACATGGGATATCAGTCTGGCTTGACACAATCCCCTGACTTCCTTTTGCCACAGGGAACTGCCCTGTAAGGGTATTCTCCACTTCTCCTACATTCTCCTAGTATTAATTGGTGTAGCTAAAAGACCATTGGCCATGTCTTCCAGGAGTGTGATACTTATTTTTGGAGAAAGCTGCATTCCTGCTCAGAGTCTGAGGGTTTGGGGCTGCTCTAAGCATCCTGTTTCAGCAGAACTTCCTGCTGTAATTGGTTTGTGTGTGTCAGAATCTGTGGTTTCAGCTTATAGCTCTACTCTTGTTTTAAAGGTGATAGTGGGTTGGATTTTTTTTTTCTTCTGGTTTTCCATTATGTTATGGACTTCAAGAACCAGAGCAAACCCAACATTTCTTTACTCAAACATCTTTTTAACAAAAGTCAATAAAATACTTTGAAACAGCTGGGAATGTGCCATGTCCAGAGTAAATAAATAGCTCCTGAATCGGGGGCTGGGAAGGTGGCTCAGTGGTAGAGCGCTTGCCTTGCATACATGAGGCCCTGGGTTCGATTCCTCAGCACCACATAAGCAAAAAGAAAAAAGCCAGAAGTGGCGCTGTGGCTCAAGTGGTAGAGCGCTAGCCTGGAGCTGAAGAGCTGAGGGACAGCGCCCAAGTCCAGAGTTCAGGCCCCACGACCGGACACCCAAAAAAAAAAATAGCTCCTGAATCAACAGTGTTCTCTGTTTCCCCTATTATTATGTAGCTGCTTAACTTTCCTCGCTAGATCAGAACTACCCTCACACATATATCTTGTCTTGTCTGTACAAGCCTCCAGATTGGTCTCATTGATCTGTTCTTGCTACTCACAAACTTATTCTCCAATTTTCCATTAAATGATCTTATCATATCACATATCTGAGCATGCCATTCTCTTGCTTTAAAGTCTTTGATTGGAGCTCATTATTCTTAGATAAAAGCTCTCGTGCCAAGTATATATTAGTCATTCAATAAACATCTATTCAGTGAATGATTATGGGGAATCAGGAGCTTCAGGCCCTGAGCTGGAGCACAGGTCATTAAATTGTGGTATCTCCTGTTGACAAGTCTTTCTATATAATACTTCTTATATCTATAAATACCTACTGTGGCCATTAAATGAAAATGGACATGTTTGCCAAGAAGCAGATACCAAGATGGAAATGAGATAATTAAGAGATTTATTGAAAAGAGGAAGGAAAAGTTGGAAGACCTTCCAAACTGCAGGTCCACTTATGGAGAGGGGGGTGGAGACGTTGGGGTGGGGAGAGATGGAAGGAGGAGTCCCAAGCCACAGCAGAGTTCCAAGAATAGCTTAATCCAATCAACAGGGAGTCCTAGAGCCAAAGCCACCCATAGGAAGTGTCCTGGCTCTTGGACAAAGGGTCTATATACATACTTGGTGGGCTAGTGAGGGTAAAGTACTGAAACCGCAGCCTGTGGAAAGTGTGGCCTCAGCATGAAGGCTTTTGGACAGAAGCTCCTGGCAGAGAAGACCTGAGCAATGCAATTTCTGAGCCAGTGCAAGTACAAAACGTTTTGAGTTGTTAGGAGATTAAGCACAAGAAAAATAAATTATCTCTGAGTTACCCCAGGACTACCTATTTAGCATGTGGATTTCACGTTGAAAATTCATCTGCTTTGCTTTTAAAGTTTCTTTATTCTGCTACATTTCTCCCATCCTTTTCAGGACTCAGCAGCACCTTTATGTAAAATTGGCAGGAGCAGAAAAGCAAAAATTCAGGTCATTCTTGTTTGCTGTTCCTGTCAACTGCGCCATCACCGCCCCCGCCCCCTCCACTTCCACCTCCACAGACACCACCACAACTTTCCTTTTTTAACTTTCCATGTTTGAGGAATGCCTTTCTCCTCTTTTTTAAATGGTAGCATTCCACAGAGTTTATACAATTGTGTTTGTCTAAAACTCATGTTAAGTGACATTTTGGGTCAATAATGTTTTTAAAGTCTCATATCTCTGCCATCACAGATAAAAGGAGGGATACTGTATGATTGCTACCTCCTGAACTTTCTCTCTTAATAGTCATTTCTTTAAACTATTGAGTTTTCAATGGCTTTCAAATTCAAACTTAAAAGAATGGTTAAAAAAAAAAGACACAACCAGTGTTTCTTCCATATTTAGAAGAAAGCACATTCTTAACAGGCATTTTTATTTCTTAAAGCACTTAGGATTCATCCAGGAAGTTTCTTGAGCTGAGTCCAAGAAGGTGTAGACCATCAGGTTTCTGAGATTTTCCAGGGCTGTGTGTCCAGTACTTGATGACCCAATTACTCTGTCTTGGCCTATATTCAGCTGGGCAAGTCAGGTTCTAAACAGCATTGAGTTTATGAGATGGGATTTATGTGTGCGTGCGTGCGTGCGTGCGCGTGTGTGTGTGTGTGTGTGTGTGTGTGTGTGTGTGTGTGAGAGAGAGAGAGAGAGAGAGATTTTTTAACCTTAAACTACTCATACAAGATGAATCGTTAAAAAAAAAGACACCATTTTAATCTTTAATAATTTTGAAAGCTAGGTACACTGGACTCTATAAACAAAGCCAAGGCATCTATATGAAGCAGTTAAGTCCAAGGAAATGTTGTCCAAGGAGGCCTGCCGCAGATGTGGTACCCCCAAACCAAACTCAACATTTTGATTTCTTATTTATGTTCAACTGAGAGCGCGTTGGAGGATGTGATTATTAAAGAATAAAGTTAGGATATGATACAATGACTCTTCTGTAAAATATCTTTAATGTTAGGCAACAGAGTTTTAATCTTAATATATCTTATCTTTAATGTTACCTATTCACTGGAATGCAGAAAATAATCTTTTTTTTCAGTCCAGAGCTAAATACAGTGGATGAGAGCTGGTACACACAATTGTAATTTATCTTTTAATGATTGCTTTTTATTTTTACTATGACTTCATTATGTAATCCATGCTAGCCCTCAACTTGTATTATTTCTGACTCAGACTTTCAAGTGCTAGAATTATAGGTGTATACCAGTACCATACTTGGAAATCTTTACTTTGGAGGCCTATTCTACCATCCCCATTTTATACTTAAGAAAAAAAAAGGCACAGGCAAGTGAAAAACATTTTGTATGCTAACGTAAGAGTTGTGTTCAGAATTAAAATCCAATGCGTGTAACTCCAAAATCCAAGTCTTTCTCATATACGTTAAGTATCTCTCAATTGAAATATACTTGGCACAGGATATGTTTATATTTTGAAGTCTTTCATGTTTAAGATTATTTGCATTTACATAATGAAGTATCTTGGAGAAGAGACCTAACTCTAACACAAGATTTATTTGCTTTCTATACACCTTTGTGTAAGCAAAAGATGAGTGTAAATTTGTTCAATATTCTAAGTAATTTTGTTCATAAAACAAAACTCATGATGTGAACCTTTCCATGTAAGGTGCTGTGTTGGAGCCCAAAACATTTCAGATTGTATAGATTTTCAGATTTTGGACTTTTGGGTTAGAGATGCTCAACCTGCATACCAGTTGGACACTAGTAGATCATACAGGTTAATCCTAGCTACTTAGGAGGCTGAGACTGAGGATCATAGTTCAAAGCCAGCCTGTGAAGGAAAATTTGTGAAACTCTTATCTCTAATTAAGCACCCAAAAAAGTCAGAAGTGGAGCTCTGGCTCAAGTAATAGAGTGCCAGCCTTAAGCACAAAAGCTCAAGGATAGCACTCAGGCCTTGAGTTTAAGCCCCAAACCAGTATTTAAAAACAAACAAACAAACTTGAAGGAAATAGAGTCAAGTTATAATTTCTAGCACTCATGGGGCCTGAACTCTCGGCCTGGGCACTGTCCCTCAGCTCTTCAGCTCAAGGCTAGCACTCTACCACTTGAGCCACAGTGCCACTTCTGGCTTTTATTTTCTTTTTGCTTATGTGGTGCTGAGGAATCAAACCCAGGGCCTCATGCATGCAAGGCAAGCGCTCTACCACTAAGCCACCTTCTCAGCCCTTTGTATTTTTTTGAGGAGAGAAGACATGTTTGTGAAATAACTCAAGGCTAGTTTGAGGCAATATGTGATAGACTGGTCTAAGCACTACAAGAGAACACGAGAGGATAGTACCTGATACTTCCAAGGTGATAAACAAATGTTCCCTGGGCCCCTCTCCAGCTCCAATTATACAGCCTTGATACCCCGAGAGAGCTGAATTTCTTTTATTTTGGTCGGTTGTGGGGCTTGAATTCTGGGCCTGGGCGCTGTCCCTCAGCTTCTCAGCTCAAGGTAAGTGCTCTACCACTTGAGCAACAATGCCACTTCCGATTTTTCTGAGTGGTTTATTGGAGTTAAGAGTCTCAAGGAGTTTCCTGCCCAGGCTGCCTTTGAACAGCAAAATCCTCAGATCTCAGCCTCTTGAGTAGCTAGGATTACAGGTGTGAGCCACTGACAGATTTCATTATTTTATTATGGAAAGTACAAGAGAACATTGAACTTAAGCTGTGACATTGTTATTTTATCTAGATTTATGATGAAATTTGCAAACCAAAAGTTTAAGGATTTCAAATATCATATGTACAATGTACAATACAAAGTATTATGTTGAAAGTAGTGAGCAAGGAAGAGAAAGCTATAAAGAGATTAACATCATGAAAAAGAAACACTTTGCCAGGGGACAATAGCAAACAAGGCTTTAGGACATGTCAGGAATTGGCCACATTCCACTCATGGCAGGGTCCAGGGTTTAAATCCATTTGAAAGACATTGGTTTGAGATGAGAGCACCACTGGGGCATCACAATCACAAAGCCTAAGAAAGTTCCCATGATCTGTCCCCAAGGGACATAGAGGCCATTGAAGCCATCCAAGGAGACCCAACCATTGCTAAAGCTCAGTAGACTGTCATCATCCACCCAATGTTAGTTTTGAGAATGCTAGATCTGACAATGCTAGACTATCTGACAATGCTAGATCTGAGGAATGTAAGAGCCTGTGGGATACTTGAGGTTTCCATCCAGATTTCACAGGGAGGTCTAGAATGTATGTATAAAAGGGTTAGAGTCCTTGCAGGCAGCTCCTGAGAAGTTGTATGAAACTGGTAAGGTGAAGACTCCACTGTAACAAAGGCCCTACAGTGTTGAAGAGATATCAGGAATGTGAATGTCTGCTGAGAAAAGTCACAGGCAAAAAGTAGAGTCAACCCCAGAGAGGGGCCATGTAGGCAAAGAATGGCAAGACCATAGCGGTAGACCTGACAAAGTGCCTCAGGAGTTTGCATCATAGATATCGCTGGATACTGGCTATGTAAGCTATAGCCAAAGGTTTAATGTTTCTCTTCATCAGATTCAGTCTTGTTTTGAATTGATCCTTCCTTGTCATTGCCATGTTCTTCCATTTTGGAAAAGGAATGTGTACTGTGTGCCACTGTATGTTGGAAATGTGTAACTTGCTTTTTGCTTTTACAGGGTCACATAGCTAAGAGATTGCCTTGAGTCTTGGCAGAGACACTGAGCTTAAGATTTCTGAGCAAAATTGGAACTGTTTAAAGCTTTGGGGACTCAAAGAGATAGACTCAATTCATTTCTCATAATCAAATGATGACCATGAGCCTTTGGGGGGCAATGTAGAATGATAATGGTTTTAGTGTGAAATGTCTCTCAGAGGGTCATGTGTTGGAATGATTGGACCCCAGCCAGTGATGCTGCTTTGGGAAGTTTTGGAATGTTCGGAGATGGACCCTGACTGGAAGAAGTAGTCCACAGAAGAGGAAGGTAACATGTTCATGGGGACTATATCTTTTCCTGGGCCCTTCTCTCTTCCTGCTCTTCATATTCCCACTGCTATGATGCCCCACCCAAGCACATGGGGCTAAGCAATTATGGATTAACTCTTCTGTAAAAGCAAATCAAAGGACAATTTTCCTCCTTTAAAGTGTTCATGTTACTTATTCTGTTGCTATAATGACAAAAATAACAACAGAGCCTTTCAAAGATACTCATACCCTTCCTTTCTCTCAGTCTAGTCCCTGGCCTGTGTTTCACTTAGTTGTTGTTAACAGAAACCATCTTATCTCTAGTACATAGTCTCTTCCCTTTATTCCTAGTCTAACTTTAGTGTTTCTTCCAGCTTTACTATTATGAAGTCAATTCTATTGTCAATGCATCTGCATTGGATTTCCTTCTAGATTTTGCCTTTTTTAAAGCCATACCTCCACTTCCATATTTTTGCTGGTTAGAGGTAGGACTTTCACAGATTTGTCTGCCTTAGCTAGATTCATACATCCATTCTTAGAATAAATGGTTCAGGAGTACTGTTTGATGAAGCTTGATCTATCTATCTATCTATCTATCTATCTATCTATCTATCTATCTATCTATCTATCTATCTATCTATCTACCTACCTATCTACCTACCTACCTACCAATCTATATCTGTGAAACCATGGTCACCAGTCCTTCTAATCTCTTCTCCCATCATTTTTTTTTGCCAGTCCTGAGGCTGAACTCAGGGTGTGAGAGCTGTCCCTGAGCTTCTTTGGCTCAAGGCTAGTGCTCCACCACTTGAGTCACAGTGCCATTTCTGGCTTTTTCTGAGTAGGATTTGGAGATGAGTCTCGCAGACTTTTCTGCCTCAGCTTCCTGAGTAACTAAGATTACAGGCATGACTCATTGGCCCTGGGCTCTCCCAACCTTTCTTATCCTCCTGCTCTAACCCACCATGCCCTCCCACAGTCCCCAGGCAATTAATGATTTCTTTTTCTATCCAGATTGATCTGCATCCTATTGCATTTTATATAGATAGAGTTATGCAGTATCTATGTGCTTTTTTCTGACTTCTTTCACTTAGCATAACACACTTGAGAGTCATCTATACTGTTTTGTGTATCAATAGTTCTGTTTTATTAATGAGTAGTTATCCATCACATAGAGATTTCACAATCTGTTTATGCATTTATCTGTTGATAGGCAATTAGACTGTTTGTAGCTCTGGGCTATAATAAATACAGCTGCTGTGAGTATTCATGTTTAATTATTTGTGTGATTATTTTCTTGTTTTTTTCCCTTTGGAAATTAAGTAGTGGAACATGATAGGTAATATGCCTAACTTTTAAACAACTTCCAGGCTGATTTCTAAAGTTCTGTCGCATTTTTATATTGTCCCCAGCAGTAAATATGAGTTCCAGTCATTGTATTTCCACATCAAATTGTGGGATGTTGAGTTTCTTTAATTTTTGCCATTCTATTAGATGCATAGTATGATTTAATTTTTTGTGATTTTAATTAAATTTCCTCAATATCAACTAAATTTGTGTAAGTTATGTGTTTATATGCCATTTCTGTGATGACTTTATTGACATGTCTTACATCTCTTTTGCTTTCTTTGTCATTAATTCAATGTCTAGTGGTGTTATCTCCTTAATTCCTTTATAGGCTATGATTCATTTTTGTTTCTGGTAGGATTTTAGTGACGATTTTAAACTTACAGGTTACATTTTAGACTTTGTTTCTAAGTAATATAACATTTCATATAAAGTACATAAAACATACCATTGTTCCTGTATTATTTCCATCTTTCAGCAATAACACTCTCATCATTGTCATTGTACCTACTTCAAGCAATTATTCTCAAAGAGATTAAAATATTTTTTCATGTTTATTTAGTTACATAGTTATCACTTCACATGTTTGTTATTTCTTTGTGTATACCTACATTTCCCTCTGGTGCCATTTTCCTCTTCTCAAAACTGCAGCTCTGCTGTTGAACAATTTATTTTGTGTGTGTGTGTGTGTGTGTATGCATAAGATATTTTTATTTTAAAGATTTTGTTTCTCAGTACAGAATTCTAGCTTAACCTTTTCCTTGGTACTTCAATATATTGTTTTTGTTGGTATGCATTACTTCTAACTGTAAATCCAATTATTTCATTCTCACTTTTATTACTTTGAACATAGTGTCTTTCCCTCTGTGATCTTTTTCATCATTAGTTTTAAGTAATTTATGATGTAGTTTAGAGTAATATAAGATTTCTTAAAGAATGACATTACCCTATTTGTTAGGAAATGGAAAGACTTGGAAAAAAAGTATATTAAGTGAAGTAAGCCAGGCCCAAAGAAACATAGGTCCATGATTTCCCTTATTTGCAATAACTAGGATATGTCTGAGACAAGCAGAAACGGTCAGATAAGTTGATGTTAGCGAAATGAACCCCAAGATAAGGATTCAAATGTTTTTTCTTTCTTGCTATTGTTTCTAACATATTTATATTTCTTTGTTGCTTTGTATGTCCCTCCCCCATGGTATAACCCCTGTTTTCACTGTATTTGATGTAGGTATAATTTGTGGAGGGGAAGGTTGACCCATTGCAACAATGAGATGTACAAGACGTTTTGTTGAAAAATGAACTTTACAACTTTGGCGCGGGGAGGGAGGGATGGTGGGAAGGAATGGTAGGGGAAACAAAGGAGGATGTAACAATGCTTGATAAGAAATGTACTCATTACCTTGCTCATGCAATTGTAACCCCTCTGTATGGTATTTTCGCAATAAAAAAAAGATTTCTTGTTCACTTCCTTGAGTTTCTTGGTTCAGTGGGTTTGGAGTTTCAATTGTGAAAACCTGACTATTATTATTATTATTATTACTATTATTATTATTTGCTAGTCCTAGGGCTTGAACTCTGGGCCTGGATGCTGTTCCTGAGCCTCTCTGTGCTCAAGGCTAGGGCTTTACCACTTGAGCCAATGCATCACTTCCAGCTTTTTCTGATTAATTTATTGGAGATGAGAATCTCATGGACTTTCCTTTTTTGGGCTTGCTTTGAACTGTGATCCTCAGATCTTAGTCTCCTGAGTAGCTAGGATTACAGGTATGAGCTATTAGCACCCAGCCTGCCATTATTATTATTATTATTACTATAATTTTATTCTGTTTCTTATAGCTCCAATTTTAGAGATTTCAATTACATGTATACAGTGCCTGAAGCTTCTTTTCTTTCAGTTTCATTTTGGGTAGCTGTGATGATCTCAGACATTGATTTCTAGAAGTTTACTTTAGATTGTTGTTTCATATTCAAAGTCTCTACTTAACATGGCCAGCTTTTCCTCTAGCTTCTGGTATAAATATAATGAGTGTTTTAATGTACATCCAGTAGTTTCTTGATATTTCTCATCATTATGAGTTACATTTTCCTGCTTCTTTGCATTTTAAATTGGATATTGTACTAAAATGTTTTCCTTAGTGAGTGATGAATATTGTTGTATTCCTGTATTCTTCAGTTTTGTTCTAGGATGCAGATGGATTCATTGAAATAATTGAATATATCTAAAGCATGCATTCTAAGACCAGAACATGCTTTATCTGAGGGCTAACTTACTTTCATTACTTAACCAATATTCATTGAGTAATCTGTGGATGTCACAGGACTGGTTGAGGAGAATGCAAACTTGCTGAGGGCAAAATCTAGTGAGATTCTTCTTTCTACAAGTCTGCTAATTTCCTCAACTGTATGTGATAATCATAATTCAATTAAGGATTTCAGCTCTCAAAAGACTGTGCTTAAAGTAACCCTTCCAGTAATCTCCTCTGAATTCTACTGCCTTGACCTCCCTGCACTTCCAACTCTTCTTGTCTGGAAAACCATAAGCCCAGTCTCCCTCTTACTGCAGGCAGTAAGCTGAAGTGATGACAGGACTTTACTTTTCCTTTCCCCAGGCCTCATGGACCAGGGCCACCTGACTTTGAAAGTTGTTTTCGATGGCAAGGAATTTCCAGTTCCTATTATCCCACCTCAGCTGAAAGTAGATATCCTCAGTGTGGTTTTGTAGCATTATTATTTTTTTAAACCAGCTATCTATCTATCTATCTATCTATCTATCTATCTATCTATCTATCTATCTATCTATCTATCTATCTATCTATCTGATTGATTTAATAAAGATTTGTACAGGTGAAGATCAACAGTATTAATAAACATTGTTTTTAGGGTGATATTTTTCTTTCTTCTTTGTGCTTCCATTTATTTCCTAACTTTTAAATATTAAAAAAAATCACTGTTATTTATTTTATTTGAAATAGCTTATTTTAACCAGGTACCAGAAGCTCATTCCTGTAATCCTAGCCATTCAGATAGAAAATTGAATAAAAGGGGCTGAGAAGGTGGCTCAGTGGTAGAGTGCTTGCCTTGCATGAGGGCCTGGGTTCGATTCCTCAGCACCACATAAGCAGAAAAAAAAAAAGCCGAAGTGATGCTATGGCTCAAGTGGTAGCACGCTAACCTTGAGCTGAAGAGTTGAGTGACAGCGCCCAGAGTTCAGGCCTCACGATTGGACCCCCCCAAAATAAAAAAGAAAATTGAGATATAGAAAATTATCGTTAAAGGCCAGTCCAAGCAGAAAAGTCTGGGATACTCCTTTTTTTAAAATTATTATTGTGAGAATACTGTACAGAGGAATTAAAATTACATGCGCAAGATAACGAGTATATTTCTTATCACGCATTGTTGCCTCCTCTTTGTTTCCCCTTCCCATCCCTTCCCATACTCTCCCCCTCTCCCCACCCGATCCCTCCCCCCACCACCAAAGTTGTAAAGTTCGTTTTTCGACATAATGACTTGTACATCTCATTGTTGCAATGGGTTCACCTTGGGATACTCAATTTCTAAAATAACAAGCAAAAGCCAGGCTGGAGAGGTGGCTCAAATGGAACAGTACCAATCTAGTAAGTATGAAAACCCTGGGTTAAACCCTGGTACTAGAAAAAAAAACTTTAGAAAAGCTAATTTTTAAATACAAAAAAAGCATTAAGCAAGCATGTTAATTCTTTTCCATTTATTTAAATGTTATGCAGAATCAGCTGTTCTTTTTGTTTTTTTGGCCAGAACTGGGGCTTGAACTCTGGGTCTGGGTGCTGTCCCTGGCTCAAGGATAGTGCTCTACCACTTGAACTGCAGTGCCACTTCCAGCGTTTGTGAGTAGTTTCTTAGAGATAAGAGTCTCAGACTTTCTTGCCCAGGCTAGCTTTGAACTGTGATTCTCAGATCACAGCCTCCTGAGTAGCTAGGATTACAGGTGTGAGCCCTTGATGCCTGGCAGAATCAGATCTTTATAAATGGTAACAAATTGAAGGAGAGATTGGGAAGGTCATAAATAAGCTGAAAGTTTGTAAGACCTCATCTCATACTTGCCTAGCAAGTAAGAATAAGGCCTGCGGTTCAACCTCAAGTACCACAAAAAATAATAAAAATATGAATATAAATATAAATTAGACTGAACAAAATCCTTGAGTATTTTTCTCAAACAAAATTTATTTTTATATATTTTATATATATTTATTAGTATACATTACTTTTATGGGGGATCTCATTGCACCATTTGTACAAATATATGCAATATATTCCAATCACTCTTACCCCATCTATCTATCCTAAAAATATTCAACAAGTTTTGTTATTCTATTTTGGTACATGCAAAAACCATGCTTTAGTCATGTTCATACTTTTTCACTCTCCTTATTAGACCAAATCCCTCCTACCAGTGCCCATTTCCCCCAGAAAAGCAGATGGATAGAGATAGTAAAGATTAGGGAAGGAATTGTTGTAATGGAGACTAAAACAGTATACAACAAATCAGTGAAACAAAAAAAAATGGTTCTTCAATCTAATAACACCAGATGCTGGAGGGAATGTGAAAAAAGGGAACTCTATTGCACTGTTGGAGGGAGTACAAACTTGTTCAACCACTCTGGAACAAAGTATGGAGGTTCATCCCACTTCTGGTCACTTACCCAAATGATCACAAACAAGGCCATACTAAAGCTACCAGCACATTATCACAGCATTATTCCGTATAGCTAAGATATGGAACCAACCCAGATGCCCCTCCGTAGATGAATGGATCAAGAAAATGTGATGTACGCACACACACACACACATACAATGGAATTCTATGCTTCCATCAGAAAGAATAACACTGTTCCATTTGTTAGGAAATGGAAAGACTTGGAAAAAAGGTCATATTGAGTGCACTAAGCTAGACCCCAAAAAATATAGGTCCCATTTACATCTAGGATAATCCTATCAGATGAACAGAAAAGCTCAAAATCTATATACTTATGACCATAAGATGATGCTAAGTGAAATGAATCCAAGATATGGAGAAAAGAAGATTTGCTTCGCCGTTGTTGTTTTTAATGTACTATGTGTTTTTTTTTTTGTTTGTTTCTTTTGTATGTTCTTCCACCTATGGTATATCCTGTTGTCACTGTATTTGATTTTGGTACCCTGCATCTTGTATATACATTTACCTAATTTGGGGAGGGGAAGGAGAATAACAAAATTTTGAAATAAAAACACAGGATGACTCATTGCAACAATGACACTCACAAGACACTATGTTGGAAATGAGCTTTACAACTTCGGCCAGGGGGGAGGGAGAGTAGGGAAAGTGGGGGAGGAAAGGGATAGTAGGAAAAAACAAAGAAGGGGTAACAATGTTCAACAAGAAATGTACTCATTACCTTACTCATGTAATTGTAACCCCTCTGTACAGCATCTTTACAATAAAATAAATTTTTAAAAATACTTCTTTAAAGCCAGATGCTGGTGGCTCACACCTGTAATCCTAGCTACCCAGGAGGCTGAGATCTGAGGATCGTGGTTCAAAGCCAGCTTGGGCAGGAAAGTCCGTGAGACTCTTATCTCCAATAAATCACTAGAAAACCAGAAGTGGCACTGTGGCTCAAGCAGTAGAGTGCTTGCCTTGAGCTAAAGAGCGCAGGGACAGCACCCAGGCCCAGAGTTCAAGCCCCAGTACTGGCCAAAAAAAAAAATTCTTTGAAAAAAAAATAAGATTGATCAAACCCCTAGCTAACTTGACCAAAAGAAAGAAGGGGCTCAAATTATTAATAAAGTTAGAGGTGAAAAGAGAAGAATATTATAATAAATATCAAAGAAATCCAAAGTATCTTCAAAGTGTACTCATATTCAAAGTATACTCAAATCAGCAGAAGAAAGCTCTGACTTTGACAGACAGTCAAATTCTATCAAGAAAAATCAGCACTCTTCCACTTTTTAGGAACTCCCACTGTTCTACGACAAAGAAAGAAAAACAATACTACCAAACTCATTCTGCAAAGCAAATTACACTCATTGCCAAACTGGAGGCACAATGGTTGTCAAAATATATCCATAGTACTACAATATCAGATTGATCACTGGCCTGCTAGAGACATTTTTTTCCTCATCACTATTCCCTAAATAATAAAACACAACTCCTTATGTAGCACTTACATTGTATTATAGTTATAAGATTTATCAAGATAACTTAAAGTATATGGGAGAACATGCATGGGTTACATGCAAATACTATACTTTTATATAAGGGACTTAGTGTCTGGGAATTCTATTATCTGAAGAAATCCTGGAACCAATTACCTTGGGGATGTCTGTATGCTTCCCAGTCATTGAATGTGATCTTATACTACTTTTATCTTGTTTTCGTCTTTATTTAAAAATGTACAGCATAAAAATATTGGCCATGGGTTAGATACTCTATGAAGAGCTGTACCTATATATGAGGAGCTCCTTACTTCATCCAGCACGGAAGTCTTACTTCAGGTAATCACCAAATCCTTTTATCTTCCCCATCACTGTCAAAAGACCATTTCAAGCCCCAAAGTGCCTTTGATTTCTCCTTCTCTCAGATCATGGCCAAATACATTTTGAAGTCCTCTAATATCCCTATTTTTTCTTGTTTTTATGTCTTTGACTTTCATGCTTTCTGCTTTACCTCTCACATTCAGCATGATCTGCTGTCAGCCCCATAGTTTTTAATTTGTTTCCTTGCTTCTGTTATGTCATATCATGCTTCTTCTAAGAGCAGTATTCAAAGTGTTTATTAGATAACATTAGATAATGTTCTTTACTGATTAAATGTTTATGATAAATTCCCAGTGAATTCAAAGATGGAACTTACAAGATCTGGCCTCTCTGATCCAGATACACACCACTCTCCTCCCTCTCCTCTACAGATCTAGACCCTAATTAAAGAAATGATACATGTCACACAAAGAACTATTCCAGGTTGACTGGGGAAGAATCTTTATTTTACAAGTTGTTTTGCCTAAGAAAATGCAACAGTGTATAACCTGGCAATGACATCTTCTCTATAAACAGATTATTACCTGCTATCAGGATAGAAAGAGTTCAAAAATCTAATTATAAAATTCTCCTATACTTTTAGCAAGTAATTCTAAAAATATTTCAGACTTAGTTCTTCAACATTATGCCCATGAAATGAATGTGCCTACTTATTTATTTATATTTTTATTCTATCTCATTCAGCTTTAATGTATTTGCATGCTAGCATAACATAAAAGTTTAAAGACTAGGTAGAAGTTAAATGAAAAACTCTAAGTGATAACAGTAAATATAAATAAAAACCAACCAACTAACCTAGAAGGTAAAATGATTTTATGTCATTTGTTGGTATTTCTAAATTGCTTTTAAGGCAGAAAAAGTAAAATGCATATAAAGTAGTCTAAGTCAGATGATGGTGTCTATGAGTTCAAAGTTGTTGAAAACCCTGAATATGAATTTAAGACAATCCAGAGGGCAATATGCATTTGGAAGCTTTTTGTGATTTATGACCGACATAACTACAAACATAAAAATAAATATTTTCTGGAAAATATAACAAGTGCAGTGATTATCATACTTTTGTTTTGCAAGAGGACACTAAACATTCTGTGATGACTATAGTTACTATAGTAACCTCAAGAATTAAAGTTCATACACCATGGTTTCTCTGACTTTAGACCATTTTGAGAGATTCTTTCATCATTTTAGCTCAATTTGAGTTACTGAAAGTATAGTTTATACAGAATCCTTTTTTCCTAAATATTAGGATAAAGACTTTTAAACTGAAATAACCTACAGTTCATAGTCAAATATTTAAGGAACAGTGTTTATCAGATAATCTCACAGACATTGGCTATGTAGTTATGAAATAGAGACGGTCATAAGAGAAGTAACACTAGAGCACGGGTTTTAGAATACCTAGTAAATGTATCAGTTGATGACAACAATTTTATAAGGAAGCACCAGCAGTCATTATTATTCCATTTTATATAAGAGAAAATCAAAACATTTTGTTTAAAATTGATTCAATACCACACAATGAACTAGTGGCAAGAAACAGGACCCTGGTCATGTGATTCTAGACACCCCAGAGAGTCCATTCCAGTTAGGATGGGAATGAGAATCAGAATGAGAGATATGAATAAGATGACCAGTTAAACACTTTATTTTATAGAAAAAGCTAATGTGAAAAGTGACCTCATTTTGTAGCCACATGTAATAATAGGGATCTATTTGTGGAGATGTGCAGTAAAGATCTTTCTGCATGAGGCAGAGAAGAAGCCATGAAGAAGAAAACACTGCCCTGTCCCCACGAGTGCATTCTAGCACTAGCTGATTTATAACATTTCACAAACAGCTTCTGAGCACACAGATCAATTTAAATAAACTCTAAATTCTTTTTTTGTTAGATTTACAATGCAAGTTCTATTTTTAGAATGGGAAGGAATACATCAAGCTCCCTCAGAGGCTCTTTCCATTCTAAAATACAACACATGCATGGCTATATTTCAGAAGTAATTGATTACTGGGTGACACATTCAAAATTCAGTCTTATTAGCTCCTTGCCTTTTTTTTTTGGCTTCTTGGGGAAAAAGTCATGTGACCAAATGATTTTATGCTTGTCTGCAGTGAAAATATATTTTCACTTTTTAAAAGCAAAACAAAACAACCTTTCTTTCTTTTGGGGGGCCTGAACTCTGGGCACTGTCCCTCAGCTATTCAGCCCAAGGCTAGCACTCTACCAATTGTAGCTACTTCTGGCCTTTTCTGCTTATGTGGTGCTGAGGAACTGGACCTAAAGCCTCATGCATGTAAGGCAAGCACTCTACCATTGAGCCACCTTCCCAGCCCCCACAAAATGACCTTTCTGAGAAATGTTCAAGGATCTTTTTGAAATGGATTTAAATCTTTGAAGCAGTAAAACACCAAAATACATTATAGATGATTCCAAACTAAACTTACTCTTTTCCTGATTGCTGAAATGAGAAACGAAGAGAGATATGTAAGAAGAACATATTTTCATTGCAAAAGCTATATATAAAGGCAATTATCCAGAGATAGCTACGAGATGTGTGCATATGCAATCCTTTCTGAAATAAAAGCCTGGCACGAAAACTTGCACAACATATTTTCTTTTGTATTTTATCAAATTATAAAACAGATAGTATCTTCCTTTTCTATATATAATTTTGAGTGTTGATTTAGTGATTTTTAAAAGTTGCTTTTTATAATAAGCTGTTTTTATTTAAAACTCTGCCATCAGTTTGTAACTATTGACCCAAAATTTATTTGTAAAAGACAAAAACATATACTAGAGTTTCACAGCTATAATAGTCGTGATGTTTGGGACTGTGGAAGTAAGGTAAGGGATGTTTATATGTATTGGAAGATGTTTAGTGATGTTACTGATGTCCACCAACTAAATAAAAGCAGACTCTCCATGAAACTTTTCTAGGTAACAACCCAAAGCATGTGTAGACATTGTTAAGTGTCTCCAAATAGGGGTAGAAAACTCACTAGATTTGAAACTACATGTTAGTAGGTAACACTGAACACTAACTAACACATATAGCCATCTACTATGCAACAAAACTGCATCCTTTAGCAACCCAGCTATTCTAATCCACTCAGAACAGTTAAGAGTCATGTGAATGGGATCTGGGTCCCTTTAACTGAGAAATAAGTCTAACACTGCTAATAATATGTAAAGATAAATTATTACTAATCCCACAGGTCTGGGGCACAATTTATTCCTCACTGTGCCCCAAAAGAATATAATACTAACTAGATTTTAAACTATCTTTGTCTTCTTCCTGGCTCAAACGTAGCAGCAAATACCAGTATACTCCAAATTCAGGAAGTTTAGGTATCCCATGAATGGGTCTGATGTTACCTCAGGGACTCAATGTTTCTTTCCCAAACATTCATTGAGAGAAACCAGGAGCTATGAAATAACTGTCAACCTATACTAATGTATCCAGCAAAGCCATCCTTCATAAAGTGAAGGAGAAATAAAATTCTTCCACGATAAACAACCACTAAACCAGTACTATGGAAGATGATTAAAGAGAAGAGGAAGATTAAAAACAACTAGGAAAATAGGAGAAAGAACACCCCCATACAGACAAACAAGTAGATTAGCAAATGAAGATTAGGAAAGAAGCAAACATTTTTTAAAATGACAAGAAATACTATATACCTCTTAATTTTAATACTGAGTGTTAATGGTCTCAGTTTTCCAATGGAAAGACATAGAATTAGAAATTGGATTAAAAAGCAAGACAACCATCTGTTGCTTACAAGGAATGCATATTCCTGGCAGAGACAAATATTGGATTAGGATGAGAACATGGAAAAAAAAGATTTTCTAAGAAAATGGATTCTAAAAGCAGGCAGAGTAAGCTATACTTGTATCTGACAAGGCAGACTTCAAACCAAAATTAGATAGAAAGGGCAAAGAAAGCCACTTCATATTAATAAAGGGGACGATTCTTTTATCTTTCACAATAGAAAAGATAACAATCATTTATATATGAAACAAACATTGGTGCATCCAATTTTATTAAATAAGCACTACAAAATTGAAAGTACAGATAGAACAAAATATAATATTACTGGGAGACTTGACATTTCCACTCTCACCAGTCATCCAGGCAAAAAAGAAAAAGGAAAAGAAAGAAAATTAGAATTAAACAGTGCTACCAAGCAAATATATTTCATAGATATATTTCATCCAGCAACCACATAATATACTTTCTTCTCAGCTGTTGATGGAATGATCTCCAAAACGGATATATTTTAGGAGATAAGTCTTAACAAATATAAAAAAATCTCTTGTATTTTTTCTAGGTCAAAATGGAATAAAACTGGAAATCAGCAGTGAAAAATAAAAAAAACAACCACAGAAAATGTTCAAACACAAGATGATTGAACAATATATTGTTGAATGACAAGGGGTTATCCAGATAATAAGGGAGAAAACTTTAAGAAGTCTGCAAAGGCCTCCTTCATGACTTGTGTCTTAACAGTTTGAGTTTAAAATGGAATGAGTTGGTCTATATTACTTAATGGTAGCATATCTCTTTCTGGTTGAAAATCAAACATTAAATAGTACCAAAGTGAATAGTATTCTTTCAGCAATAAACATTCTTTCTGGTTAAATAAATAGATATATAAATAAATAGAGTCTAATGACAATGAAACATACTTTACCAGAAAATTTGGGATACAAAAATGAAATGCTAAGTAATAAGTTTATGAGTGAGTGGTTACACTAAATACAAATGAATAATTAACAAAAACAAAGAGATTTCAAATAAATAACCTGATGCTGTACCTTAAGCTCCCAGAACAAGAAGAACAAGACAAACCAAAACTAGCAAGAAGAAAGAAAAGACATATATTAGGGTAGAAATTATTGAAAAAGAGACAAAAATAAAAAAATCAATGAAACAAATAATTGACTTTGGAAAGATAAATCTTTAGCTATGTTGGCCAAAAGAAGAAGTAGAAAGGCCCAAATCAATAAAGTTAGAGATGAAGAAGGAGATATCATAACAAGTGCTATTGAAATCAACAGGATCATTAACTAATATTTTTGAAACTCATCCTAATAAGATGGAAAATGAAGAAGAAATCGATATATTTCTAAATGTAATTGACCTACCAAGGAAATATAGACCACTTAACCATATATATGTATAATAAGTAATAGAATTGTATCAATAATAACAAATCTCCCAATAAAGAGCCAAAACCAGATAGATTCACTGATGAATATTTACCTTTAAAAGAAAAAATCGCATCGAGACTCTAATTTATTTCATAAAACAAAAATAGAAGATATACTGCCAAAATAATTCTATGATGTGGGTATTACAATAAAGTCAAAACAAAAAAATAGACAATTTTCCTTTATGAACACATATGTAAAAATTCTCTACCTGCATTCAACAACATATTAAAGAGATCAGCATTATGAACTAGATGATTTTACACAGGGAATGCAAGGCTAACTAAGTATACACAAATTAATAAACAAAAATACAGCACACAGAATCAAGAACAAAAAACATCTCAATAGATGCAGAGTACAATAGTGATCCTCAGATTATGACTTTTAAAGGAATTATCTTTTAGAAATAGATGCTAAAGTTATATTGACAAATTACATGATGAAGAGAATTTGCTTGAAAATGACATAGGGGAAATGTGGATGGGGCTATATAGATAAAACAAGATTGACATGAGTCAATAGTTCTTATAAATGCTTGGATTTTTTTTCATTTTTTTTGTCAAGGTGATGTACAGAGGGATTACAGTTACATAAGGTAATAAGTACATTTCTTGTCAAACTTGTTACTCCTTCCTTTATTTTTCTCCTACTTTCCCTACTCTAACTTGTACAGATAATTTCCAACATATTGTCTGTGTAAGTCACTGTTGCATTGGTCCCCCCTTGTACTTTGACTCACTATTTTGTTGTTTTCCTTAATTCCCTGGAAATATTTTATAGGGAAAAGATGAAAGACATCTGGTATAAGCTTCTCTTGCAAACATGATTTAGTATTCCTCTTTTATCAGTAGTTTCATTTACTCTGTATATACCATTATCTGATAATATTACACAGAAAATTCCAGAAATAAATAATTCCTATTTTTATTTAAAGCAAATGTTGTTCTGAGCAATATCATGAAAAAAATCTCATAGCATTCCTCTCCATCCCTCCTGGGACATGAATCATCCTTTGCTGTAGCATATTTACCCTTTACCTATTACTCACACTTCAGTCAGTAGCCTTCTCAGTTATCAGTGCCATTCTCCTGAGTTTGAATAATATTTATTTGTTCAGTAATGCTTCAAAGCCAAGAGTAGTGATGCTGCCATTTTTTTACAGTATCTTCTTATGACTATCTTATTTTATTAGTAGTTACAGTATTGTTGTTAGTCTCTTATTTTGCTTAGCTTATCATTTAAACTTTATCATAGGTCTGCATGTGCAAAAAATACCCAAAGTAGTATTGTCTGCTGTTTCAGGTATCTGCTGAAGGTCTTGAAACATATTCTGTGCAGATAGAGAGTTCTACTAAAATGTTCCTTTTTCCCTTGAAATCCATTTCAATTGTCCATATTATACGAATGTAAAGGATATCAATAAAATATTTCACTGATTATGTATTCATATTTTAAAATATAAGCATGAAAGTATAGACTTTTTATTTTGAAAAGCATGTTGAAATTATTGAAAATCATGCTTTAAATTATTAGTAGTTATATAATAGATTAAAAATTCAAAATAAACATCACAAATGCTGATAAATAATTTTCAAGTAAGAGAGTAAAATTTCATCACTTTTAATGCAATGAGTGAGAAATGCTTATGGTGATTTGATTAAGGTAGGAGTCATATTTTTAGCCACCCCTGTGTGGCTAAAATTGCAAGCATAAACTGCAAGCAGGATCCAATTTGAAGTTTCTTTGTTTTTTGTTTTTGTTGTTTTGTGCCAGTACTGAGTTTTTTTTTCCAATTTTTACCATTTGAAACAGCAGTTCCTGAAGTTTCGTTTTTCAAATCTAGCTCTAACTTTTTAATAAATTTCATCATTGGGGCTGGGAAGGTGGCTCAGTAGTAGAGCACTTGCCTTGCATGCCTGAGGCCTTGGGTTCGATTCCTCAGCACCACATAAGCAAAAAGAAAAAAGCCGGAAGTGGCACTGTGGCTCAAGTGGTAGAGCGCTAGCCTTGAGCTGAAGA
>NW_012267318.1:6724289-6728025 GCF_000151885.1 Dipodomys ordii
CCCCCCCCCCCCCCCCGCACTGACGTTGTAAAGCTCGTTTTCTTAAAGCTATTTATATATTATATTTCAATATTTAAGATCAGTATTTCACAGAAAATTAGAATTAGTCATTTTTCAGTGTGGAATTAGGAAAGATAATCCAATAAATAAAAGCTGGGTGATTTCAAGATCAAAATTTATCATCGATGTCAAAATGTTAACTCACCTAGTCTAATTCTGGCTCCCTTCTTTTCCTTTATATAGTTTCAGAACTTTAAGCTGATCCTAGGACAACTAGTGTAAGCATACCACTGGAATACAGGAGCTAGAAAATGGCAGAGTCACACATGAAGGAACTGATCTCTATTATTGCTCTGAGAGGATTGTAAATTAAGCCTCAGAACATTTTTTGCCAGACTCCTGCCCTCCTTGGCATATTGCAAATACAACGAATAGAAATGCATTCAGATAGAATTAAATTAAATGCATGTAAAAATAAGTAATGACTAAATGATGCTATTACTGTTTGGCTCTTCTGAAACTAAGGCATTTTTAATTATCAAAGTGAAATAGTTCATTCTGTTATAAAAAGCTTTCAAGTGAGACCAGTTTAAAACATAACAGACACTTTTTCTTAAAAAAAAAGTTCTGGCTTTAATAAATGTTTCAGGAAATAAAAAATCATCAATATATAAAGAGAGATAATAATCCTCAAACTTAAAAAATAGCTTTGTTGCTATCAATACATTAGAAAAGAAATAAGAATTCATGTTTTGAAAGAAGAATAACATGGGTTATAAGGGAATTTTCATCACAGCAAAACTTCCTGTGTTGTGTGAAAATGATTCTCACTAATTTTCTGAAAAATGCTTCTGAAATTGGTCCTTCACGGGCACAGAATTCCCATTATTCACTTGTGAAAGGATCTAATGAGGTAATGGACATACAATCACTTTATATTGTGTGAATGTCTATAAAGATGTAGAGTATCATCATTGTTATTATTATAAAATCTTTGAATTTCAAATTATTGTAAGAGCAAGGAAGGTTCATGGAAAAAATGCAAGAAGGAAATAAAGGCTGGACTGGGCTTAAGTAAAATGAATTAATCATCAGGTATATTTTGGTGAGTTGAAGATTACGAAAATATAGAATGTAGAAAGTATGCTGAAGATGAAAATCATTTCATGTGGCCCTTTGTCTGTGATTCATATAAATGATAATTAATGTGCTCTTAATTTGGACCCAGAAACTCTACAAATGACCTCAAGATCCACTAATAGGAGGTAAGTGGGTTTCTTGATGTAAATACAATTGCCAAGCAACAAGCATAAAAAGGCAAAGTGGGATGGAGAAAATTGCCAGCTGTTAGTTGACTTTCAAATTATTTCTTTTTCTTACATACTCTATCTTTCCATATAATGCTTGTTTCTATGTATATGATTTTTCTGGCTTATGTGTTTCACAGTTCTATTAGTGGATAGATTTCTTTTCTTCATCACAGCTACTATCCTGCTCATTTCCTCCTCTCCAAAACACCCTCCATTCCTCCTTACTTCTTGCCCCACATCTGAAAGACAGAAAAGCAATGTGTTTGCAGTAGTATCTCCACAGTGACCTTTTGTATTTATCTCTGATTTTTGAAAGGTTTCTTCCATGTCATATTGTTTGAACACTCACAAGCCCGGTGACCTTGGGGAACTTAACCTCCTTATACCTTAGTTTCTTCCTCTGAAAAATGTAGACATTAATTTTCTGAATGTTGTGCATTTCCTTTGGCGATCAAATGAATAATCTATAGGAAGTTCTTGGTGCCTGCCTGGCACAAAGGCAGGGAAATGTAATGGGATGCTAATACTGTTGTTTTGTTGTTATTACCATCATGCATATACTATTTATTCTTTTTCAATGTTGCTGGGAATCCAGTTGACCTAACTTTTACAATTATCATTTCACTGTTATGTTATCTGTCTATCTATCTATCTATCTATCTACCTATCAAAAATAATCCAAATCTTAAAAATATTTAAAGCCATTTTGGGTATCTTAGAAATGGAGATATTCATATATTTGAAATAGTCCATTAGAAAGAAAAGAAAGAAGTTTCAGAATGTTGATGGATGGTCAAGGCGGTAGAAGCCCCTGGACTAGAGATGTGAGCAGCTCACACAATGTTCCATGCTACACTGATACATTCACATCCCAAGTGTTAACTTTTGAAGTTAGCAGTGTTCTTCCCTTCCTTTTTTTATTATGTGTAATCTTCCCCTCAATGAGTTGCTTGTCTTGAGCTGCCTCTTGATCCAATCTAAGTTCACACTTCTCAAAGCCTTTGTTTGCTATAGCCTGTTATGCAACTGACTCTCCAATGATTGTTTTTTTTTTTTAACAAAAATTGATATTGAGAAGCTAGGGTGAATTAAACAGGGTTCATTCTGGTTTATAAATAATAAACTTAAAATTTAGGGACTAGCCTGTTTCTTCTTTGCATTATACTCCACAAATTGCCATGAGGAACTGAATCTGGAGAAATGAAATTTGAAACTTAAATGTTTTGGGAAACCTAAAAGCAAGAGCTGTTTCAGCTGAGTAAATAATGACAATGGGAAAGCATATTGCTACAATGACTATTTGCCGAGTGTTTCCTGTATTTAGGTACTTTGTAGAGTGATTCCATTGATTCTGATTCAAGTATCATTATGATTTTTATTTTTAATGAAAAAAGTTCAAGTTCAGAGAGGTTAACTTGACTAAGGTCACTCAAGTACTAAATGTCCTTGTGGGGCTACCAAACTGCTTCAAAATGGAGTCACCAAAGATCAGGCATTTTTTGTATGTTTTTTATTGTAAAAATGCTGTACGGAGGGGTTACAGTTACATGAGCAAGGTAATGAGTACATTTCCTATTGAGCATCCTTGCTTCCTCCTTTGTTTCCCCCATACCATCCCTTCCCTCCCACCTCCACAACTACATCTTCTCTCCCTCCCCCGCTGCAAAGAAAGGTTGGACAAATGGGATTGCATGAAATTGCAGAGCTTCTGCATGGCAAAGGACATAGCTAGCAAGATCAATAGAAAGTCCACGAATTGGGAGAAGATCTTCAGTAGCCATACAATAGACAAGGATCTCATATCTAAAATATACCTGGAACTCAAAAAATTAAATCCCCCAACAACAAATCCTCAAAGAAACAACTGTCCAATAAATAAAAGGGCTAAAGACTTAAAGAGAAACTTCTCTGAAGAGGAATGAAGGATGGCCAATAGACACATGAAGAAATGCTCAACCTCCCTAGCCATAAAAGAAATGCAAATCAAAACAACATTGAGATTTAACTTCACCCAGTTAGAATGGCTACAATCAAGATCTATAATAACAAGGGATGCTGGAGGGGATGTGGCCAGAAGAGAACCCTGCTGCATTGTTGGTGGGAGTGTAAACTTGTTCAACCACTTTGGGAAGCAGTATGGAGGTTCCTCAAAAGACTCCACATAGAGCTTCCCAATGACCCAGCAATCCCACCTTTGGGCATTTACCCAAATGCTTACAAACAAGACCATACTAAAGCTACCAGCACAACTCTGTTTATTGCAGCATTATTTACCAGAGCTAAGCTATGGAACCAACCTAGATGCCCCTCAGTAGATGAATGTATCAAGAAAATGTACTATATATACACAATGGAATTCTATGCCTCCATCAGAAAGAATGACATTGCCCCATTTGTTAGGAAATGGAAAGACTTGGAAAAAATTA
>NW_012267318.1:6732930-6766465 GCF_000151885.1 Dipodomys ordii
TTTTTTTTTGGTCGGTTGTGGGGCTTGAACTCTGGGCCTGGGCACTGTCCCTACGCTCTTCATCTCAAGGCAAGCACTCTACCACTTGAGCTACAATGCCACTTCTGGTTTTCTAGTGGTTTATTGGAGATAAGAGTCTCACGGTCTCTCCTGCCAGGGCTGGCTTTGAACCGCGATCCTCAGATCTCAGTCTCCTGAGTAGCTAGGATTATAGGCGTGAGCCAATGGCGCCTGGCCAGAAATACTTTCTATGTATGTATTGCCTTTGTGTAAAGCTGGGAGAAGAGACAAAGAGTTTATCCATGCTTTTAAATTAAAAAAAATTCTTTCTTTTGTCCTTCTCTCCTAATGAATGATTTATGGATTTATGTCAGTTTTCATCTTGGAGTAATAATCTTTCCATGTTTGGTAATTTGCTGTTTTAAAGAAGGATAAATATCTTTGAGGCAAGTTGTGAAAATGAGAAATTACAATAGCAGAGTACATATGCTTCCATTCAATATAGTTTTCATTATTATTGCTGCTATTACTATTATTATTATTGCCAGTTCTGAGGCTTGAACTCAGGGCCTGGGTGCTGTCCTTGAGCCTCTTTGTGCTCAAGGCTAGAGCTCTACTATTTGAGCCACAACACCATTTCCGGCTTTTTCTGAGCAGTTTATTGGAGATAAAAGTCTCCTGGACTTTCCTGCCTGGGTTGGCTTCGAACCATGATCCTCAGATCTCAGCTTCCTGAATAGCCAGGATGACAGGCGTAAGCCACCCGCACCTGGCTATCATTATTATTACTTAGGAGTTTCTATAATATCTACATGGATATATGTTGTCTATAGTTAGATGGACATATGTTGTGTATAGTTAAATGTTATATCTTTATAGTATATTAACATAGGTATATATTTTATATGTGTGCATTTATATAGATAAACACATACTCTTGATAAAAACTTCCTTATGATCTCATTATTAATATACAAGTCTCTGCCTAATTTATCATTTCATAAATCATGTAATTTCACTTCTTATACTTAATATTATTTTGCACATATTAATTCAGGTCAGATACTTGTGACATCTGTAATAGTAAGTAACTATAATATGGGTCTAAGTGTTAAGGTCTTATGTGGCTTTCCATAATTATAATCTCTTTGTGCAATATGAGGACAGCAATATATAGAGAACAACACTCTGATATTTCATGATTTTATAATGATAATTGATACAGCTGATTTTATTTGCTGATTTTAAATAAGGAAGAACTGTGAGTCATAACCTTAATTCGAACTCTATAGGATTTTTGGTTAAACAAAAATCTTTATATAGTTTTATTTCAGTATAAATTTTGGTTGTGTGATAAGCTACTGTCTGCACATTGCTATTATCCTATATGCATCATTATTCTCAACTGAACTCCAAATATAACAAGAAACAGATGTTGTGTAAGAGAAATAGGCCCAAACAGAGCCTATTTTCTCAGCAGACTTTCTCTGTGGTTATTCTTTATAATAAGAAAAAAAAGACTTTTCTTCTAACTTTACAAATATTAAGAGAATGTTTTTAAAATATGCTTTGCTTAATTAGAATGACCTCACATAAGTCTAGGTATATTCCAAGACCTTTATGGTTTCAAAAGCATTAATTATTCTCCTAGAAAGACTGGTATAGTGTGTTTCTTCATGCTTACATTTGCGTTGTTTATGTTATGTGCTAAATATTTAGCTAAAAATCATGCTGTCTACTTCCTTTTCATGAAGACTAAATGTGTTGTGAGTCCTTTGAATAATATCAGTCATCTTAATAATTGCTTACAGGATTATTCTCAGCCTTAAATTTCATTTCTACTTTCATCTAAGTTGAAGCTATCATTATGTCAGCTTTGGATATTCTCCATTTTCGTAAAGAAGTGAGAACATTTTTCTAAGATCATGAGAAGATTCAGTAAACAGTTGGTATAATTAGTATTTAGTGCTAAATCACAGTTGAATCACTAAACCATACTCTATATTTATCTTGGCATTGATCTATTTATTTTGCTTCTACTATGTGAAAACCTTTCAAGTTTATTTAGTTTATTAAGTAACAAAACTAGTTCATTTATTTATTTAATCTACTACCTGACTTAAAGATCAATAGCATTCTTTCCCTTTCTAGTGAGAGCTAATTATCACAGTCCAACATATATTAAGTGCCAAATATTTCATATACTTCTATGAATGTGACTATGTCACATTCTTCTCATTGGCCCAGTGACTTATTGTGGAGCGGATCAGTTTGGTGAAGATGGAGTTAAATGTGTGAGAGTTTCCTAGCATGTATAACCCTTGGAATTTTGAAATGATAAATGATTTGGATGATGTGTGGTTTCTTTTTGTGGTTCTAGTATATACTTTAGTACCATGAGAACCGATAAATACAGATACAAGGCTCTGCATTACGACATGATGAGTTCTTTTACTGTGTGCATCAATAACAAACACCTTTTTACTAGCATACATGAAACATTAAAATAGTGACTAATAAAAAAGAGTAGTAGTGCCTATGGACTGGTTTCAGTAAAAAAAAAAAAAAGACTGTAAGACATAGGTTGTTAAACTGAAGTTGTAAAAGCGTCCATTGTAAACAAAGAAAAATAGCACATTTATTCTAGAGTTTTAAGCCAACATAAAATATTTATAAGCCCCATGTGACAACTGATAAGCTTCAATTGTTGCATGAACTTAGACTCTTTTCTACTGTTGCATTCTGGGGAGAGGTGTTGATGGAAGAAATGCCATGAAAATGATACAGGCGAGAGTTAAATAGACCAAAATTCAAATTGCTCTAATAACTTATCATTAAAGATTTTTGGAGACCTTATATTTTATTAGGTAGGTAATTAATTCAGTACTTTTAAATATTCACATTTTTGTGATAGCCAAGAAATACACTGATAAGATTGCTACTAATAGCATGAGAAAATATAACCAGAAAATTAGAGGGAAAGTATAACCAGTAAAATTGTGTGTTCTAAATGTTCTCTATTTTTTTTAAACAAACAGCTGAGTTTCTGGGCATCAGTGGCTCATGCCTGTAATCGTAGCTGCTCAGGATCGTGGTACAAAGCCAGCCTAGGCAGGAAAGTCCGTGAATCTCTTATCTCCAATAAACCACCAGAAAACCAGAAATAATGCTGTGACTCAAGTGATAGAGTGTTATCCTTGAGCTAAAGAGCTGAGGGACAGCACTGAGGCCCAGAATTCAAGCCCCATGACTGAAAAAGAAAAAAACAATCTGAGTAATATAAGCTAAATGGTAATTTCAACTACAATATTTGCAGGATGAGAGACAAATAATTCTTACATTGAATAGTGATGAGTGTTATAGACAACAAGAGGATCTAAAGTAAAGACTACAGCTGCTGTGTTTGAAGCTATGGAATAAAATAGTGAAAAAAGTATTTAGTGTGCTCCTTCATATTTCAAATTGAACATTTTTAGATGTAATGCTTTACAAATGCTAATTAGCTGAGAGAGGGACTTTGAAAAAGTCTCAAATTCTCTGTACCAGAAGGAAATTAGTATTTTGAGTAGATAGTGGTTCAAATTCTGGCACAGTAACTAATCTCAAAATTAGTTAATCTGATACTTTTATTTAATCTGATACATTTTTACAAAAGACACAACTGAGCCTGAGAAGTTAAAAGATCTTAACAAGTATTAATGTTCACCAAAGACAGCCCTGACAAAACACGTCGCTTAAATAATAAATAGCATTTCTTTTGCTTGCCTCTTGAGGAGGCCGGAACTGTAGTATGATGACGTTCTGGTGAGGACCTTCTTCTGGGCTGCAGATGGTCACTTTGTTGTGTCCTCTCAAGGTAGACAGAAAATGAACTTCTGTCTCCTCTTCATCTTATTAAGACACTAATTCCATCATGATAATCCCTCCCATAGGACCTCATTTGAATGTAATTATCCCCCAAAGGCTCAAATAATCATCATCCTGTGAGTTAGGTCTTCAACATGTAAGTTTTAGGGGCATACAAATGTTCATTCTCTAACAGTGAATTTACTAAGTTTTTGACTTTAGTGGTAAGACCACTAAAACCCTGATCAGCTATCTATGCAGACCAAAATATCAGTCTTTTCTAGTGTACAATTACTTAACTGAAGTTAAAAAATTACACATTTTTGAAACAGAATTGAAATAAAGCTAAAGACCAGAAAAAAATCAGAGAAAGGGAAATAACAATGGCAATTCTTTAAGGTTTTATGTTATTATATGCACAAGAATTTCTCCGTACCACCTAGAGTATATCTCATACTATTGTACTATCTGCATTTATAATTATTAGCCTTAGCAATATTTGAACAGAATATTTTAGAGATGTCTAATGCAATTTTCTTGCTTCTAAGTAAATTTATTCTGAGTACCATTAGCTTATTTTTTCATCAGACACAATTGAGCAAATGTTTGATGAAATTCTTTCTGCCTCAGATTGTGGCAATTTATTCTATTATTTTGTTTATGTATTTAGCAGGAAAAGGAATCAAGAGCTGCCAAAGACTATTAAGGTAGAACTAAACTATAACAGGCAATGTGTTGTGAGGGTAGATTCACTCGTGAAGTTTCATAGTGAAGAAAAAATTCTAATCATTTTAGTTTATAATTCTTTATGATATGTTGACTTAGGCTTTTTGCATCTTTAAAGTTATATAGAAAAGTAATAACTTGCTTTAAGTATTATAAAATAATTTTCAGCCAGGCACCAGTGGCTCACATGTATACTCCTAGGTATTTAGGAGGCTGAGATCTGAGAATTGCTGTTCAAAACCAGCCTAGGCAGGAAAGTCCATGAGCTTCTTATCTCCAGTTAATTACTCCAAAAAGCCTGAAGTTGAGCTATAGCTCAAGTGATAGAGCACTAGCACTAGCCTTATCAAAAAGCTGGCTTGTGACCTTGAGTTCAAGTCCCAGGACTGATATACACATGCAGACATACACATACACACCACACACACACACACACACACACACACACACACACACACACACACACACACAATAATAATGTTTCAGTATGTATGTTATAATTACTGGATACATGATCTTTACAGAAAGAAAACAGGATTAATATTAGAAAAAGTCACATGATATTAAAAAAACCTGCAAAGACAATAACCTCTTTACCATATCACCCATCTTTCCAACAGTCACCTTAATTACTTTTCAAATTCTCCACATCTCCTTAAAAAAGAAATTCAAGATCTCTCCATGAGATATCTCTGGAAAGGTTCGACTTTTACAGAAAATTCTTTCAGTTACCACTTCAATCCTAAAATTTATTATCAGTTTATCTTAACTATATAAAATGTTTCATTAGTATTTCCAAACATGCATACGAGGGTGAATTAAATTTACTCTATTACTCTTTCTTGTCCTTCTACCTTTTCTTTCTTCTTCTTTTTTTTCTTTTACAATGAAAATGGGTTTTGTTATTCTATTTTCACACATCATTCCTCATCATTCTCTCCTTTGCTTCTTCTCCTTTGGTAATCCTGCATCTCCATGTGCCTTAAACTGGCTCCCAAGGTCCTATTCACACCAATTTGATGCTCAGTTACAAGTGAAAGAAGGAAAATGAACACAATCCCATATGAATCTACAATCTGCTCCTTGCTATGCTTCAGCTTCAAACGGAAAAAAGTAAACTGATGGGAGAAAGAAAAATGAACATTGTTTTCATGTCATCTATGTGCCCAGCGAAGCATTAAGTTTTACATCACTTAGGCTAAGGAGAGAGGGAAATAGTCATTTCACAGTAGTTACATTTCATATGTAGTAATGGAGAAAACATTATCAGCTACAAAAATGATATGTAATTTTGTACAGATACAAAAATACACAACTATTAGCCCTTAAAATTAAATTTCTTAAATAAAATATGACTTTTAAAAGAAGGGCAAGTTTTGGGCCAGATACTGATGGCTCAAACCTGTAATCCTAGCTACTCAGAAGGCTAAGATCCAGAGAGCCATTTTAAGGCCCACCTAGATAGAAAAGTCGATGAGACTCTATCTCCAAAATAACCAGCAAAAAGCAGGATCAGATGTATGGTTTGATTGGTAGAACTATAGTTGAGTAAGCTCAAGGCCCTGAGTTCAAACCCCAGTACTGTAAAAAAATAAAAAGACAATTTGTTTGTCTACCCCCTGGACTCTTGAAATCTAGAACAAAGCATTTCAGTCTCATTTGAAATTTATTATCACAATGAGAAAAATGACAGATTAAAAAGGAGTGTATAATGCCGGGTGCTAGTAGCTCACACCTATATGCATAGCTATTCAGGAGGCTGAAATCTGGGGATAACAGTGCATAGCCAGTTCAGGCAGGAAACTGCATGAGACTCATCTCCAATCAACCAGCAAAAAGCCAGAAGTATAGCTGTGGCTCAAGTAGTAGAGCATATTAGCCTTGAGCAAAAACAGACAAAAACAAAAACAAAAAGGCCTTAGGGATAGTGCTTATGCCTTGAGTTTAAGCCTCACAATTGGCCAAAACTAAAAAATAAGGTAGTAGTTCATGGATTTTTGGTTGTTGTTGTTTTGTTTTTGTTTTGAACAGCTATAGTTCCCAATGTGTGGTATTTAGATCCTTGTGAGGCTCTGATCATTTAGGGGTTATGAGAACAAAATTAATTGCTTTAAAATATTGAGATGTTCCTTGCTTTTTTTTCATTATGTTGATATTTGTCCTGGTGGAGAGAAGAAAATGGTGGTAAAACTGCTTGGTGTCATAGCACAAATCAAGATGTATCTCCAAATGCTACCTCCCATCACTGTGTCCTTCATCGTCATATAATGTGCAAGCTTCATTTAAGAATGGGAGTGTAAACTTGTTCAGCCACTTTGGAAAGTAGTATGGAGGTTCCTCAAAAGACTCCACATAGGGCTGGGATGTAGCTCAGTGGCAAAGCGCTTGCCTAGCAAGTGCAACGTCCTGGGTTGGATCCCCAGTACCAAAAAAGAAAAGGAAAAAAAAAGACTCCACATAGAGCTCCCCTATGACCCAGCAATCCCACTTTTGGGCATTTACCCAAATGCTCACAAACAAGACTACACTAAAGCTACCAGCACAACTACGTTTATTGCAGCATTATTTACTATAGCTAAGATATGGAACCAACCCAGATGCCCCTCAGTAGATGAATGGATCAAGAAAATGTGGTCTGTATACACAATGGAATTCTATGCCTCCATCAGAAAGAATGACTTTGCCCCATTTGTTAGGAAATGGAAAGACTTGGAAAAAATTATATTAAGTGAAATAAGCCAGGCCCAAAGAAACATAGTTCCCATGGTTTCCCTTATTTGCAATAACTAGCATATGTCTGAGTCAAGCAGAAATAGTCAGATAAGGTGATGTTAGGGAAATGAACCCTAAGATATGTATTCAATTTTTTTCCATGCAATTGTTTCTAACTCATTTATAAGATTATTTCTTTGTTGCTTTGTATGTCTCTCCCCCACAGTGTAACCCCTGCTTTCACTGTATTTGATGTCGGTATAATTTGTGGAGGAGATGGGGAAAAACAAATCGTTTAAATAGGGATACAGGTGGACCCATTGCAACAATGAGATGTACAAGTCGTTATGTCGAAAACAAACTTCACAATTTTGGTGCAGGGGGGGAGGGGTATGGGAAGGGATGGGAAGGAGAAACAAAGGAGGAGGCTACAATGCTTGATAAGAAATGTACTCATTATCTTGCCCATGTAATTGTAACCCCTCTGTACAGTATTTTCACAATAAAAAAAGAAAGAAAGAAAAGAATGTCCTTGATGAAGCAACAAAACATAATTTTTTGAATCTCAAGTCTAGCATGTCTCTATTTTCAATATTCTGTGTGACAGCACAGGAAGTAAGCATAAAGCACTTTTATTATATAGGAAATTACTTAAGGAAAAGCATGTCTGATTTGAGTTGCATGCTGAACCAGATACTTTTCTCATGAAAGACCATTTTTTTTACCTGTACAAACAACTGACAGGAAAACTATACCTGCTCACATTTGGATGCTTCACAGACCTTTACTTAAAAATGACAGAGAGCTGATCACTAAAACCATTTGTTACCAATAATAGAAGGGGGAAATTTTAATTTTAAAGTTAAAAAATTTTAATTTAGACTTTTTGGAGAATGGTAGTAATAGAAGCTAATTTTTATATCATTTGATAAAATTTACCAACTTTTTTGTTTTTCCTAAATATAGCAAGTTTTGAAAGAACCACAGAACTCCCTGAAACAACTTTTCCAAATAACCAAGGTATGGTGTTATGAAATCATGCATATTTATGCATTCAAAGTACAAATATGGTGAGTGACTTTTATTATAACTGAATGCAAATCCTTTCTGATATAGTTTCAGGTTGTACATGTGAAAAAATTACCACTTATTAAGTTTAGGTTTAGAATAAGAAAGGCTAGTAAAATACTTTGCTTTTTTCAGCTAACTGTAAGGGTCTGATTTTCCTCCACCAAAATATCATAGAAATAAGTTGAAGCAGAAATAGATTAACAAAAATGTAAAAGAAAGAAACAAAGAATAGAGTTTTTAAAAAAAAACTATAAAATCACCTTTTGCCTGGAGCCAATGGCTCATGCTTGTATCTCTAACTATTCAGGAAGCTGAGATACAAGGATGTCTGTTCAAATCCAGAGACTCTTGTTTCTAGTTCATTAGCAAAAAACAGAAAATAGAGTTGTGGCTCAAGTGGTAGATCACTATACCTGAGTGAAAAACCTAAGGAATAATGCAGAAACTGAATTTAAGCCTAATACCAACACACACACACACACACACACACACACACACACAGACATTTTCTTACTAAATTTGTTTTGGAAAATATAGTAATGTTTCCCTGAAATAGTCTAGGTTTTTAATATTATTGTATTTATACAATTTGAAATTTTCAGTTTGATGTCTAATTTAGATATAATCCATTGCTATAACCCAGTAACAATATGTTTTCGAGGTCTTTAATGACTTTAAAAAGTTAAAGGAATTCTGAGTCCAAATTTGAATAATCATTATGCTGTAGAAAATATGTATTAAATAATTATATGATAATATTAAATTAAGGCCAAATTATGTTTATGAATTAGACTTTCATTTTTTTAATGATGTACCTTATTTGGGAAATATCAGTGTTTCCTTTTTTTCTGTCAGTTGTGGGGCTTGAACTCAGGGCCTAGGTGCTGTCACTGAGATTCTTTGGTTCAAGGATAGTGCTCAGTCACTTTGAGCCATAATTCTACTTCTGGTGTTCTGGTAGTTAATTGGAGGTAAGAGTCTTACATACTTTTCTTCCTGAGCTGGCTTTGAACTGTAATCCTCAGATCTCAGCCTCCTGAATAGCTAGGATTACAGGTGTGAGCAACTGGTGCCCAGTGATATCAACATTTTTATTTAGCATCTGTTCAGGAAAACTATTCCTTTGTCATTCTCAATCTCAGCATCTGCTCCTCTCCCTCAATCCAGAGGTAATTGATAGTTGTCAAAAATCTATTAGAATTACTGTGTCCCAGTAATGTTCTAGAAAATGTTCAGGTGACCAGACAAGTCTTGTCTGAAATTCTTTGGACCAGAAGTGTTCAGGGCTTGTATTGTGGGGTGGGCCCTAAGACAAAGTCAAAATTCATCTATTTTTTACATTGCTTAATGATAATTTTACATAAAATCATTAATGAGAGAGAGTCACATTCATGTGACTTTGAGTCACATGAAGTCAGTGTGACATTTTATGCTTGAAGCTCTCAGAAAACTTTGGACTGAAGCATTTAGAATTCCTGATTGTTGGATTAGGGATGCTTAACCATGTTTGCATTTACAATTTTGGCTGTGTTATTACCTCTGAGCCTAAAGAAAGCTTATAGCTGCATCAATAGCAGTTGTTGACAAGTAGCACAATTTTATACTAAAACCAAATCAAGTAGTAAAGACAATGGAAAAAAATTGCCCTTGTGACACTGAACTTCTATAACTAATACGTTTGAAAACTACTATATTGCTGGGCATTCTAATACATTCTTTCTATTTCAATTTTTATGCACTGGGTTTCTATAATTTGCATAACTCATAAAGTATTTGAAAACTAGAAGTAGAACTAGCAAGCCATAAAATGATCTACTGGTTGATCTGTGGTGAGATATAGGATTTCCATTCCTAGTTAGAAAAAAAGCAAAAACCTACTGTTTGATGGCAAAGAAACCATTTAAAAGATGTCTGGTGTGTCTTAGAACTCAAATCACAAAAATGTCAAGGCTAAGATAGAGAACTAGAGAAAAGATGTCAGAATGGTGGAGGGTGTTGGCTACTTTCAATCTTCAATAAGATAATAAAAAAAGAGATAGTTTTTATGTTCATCTGAAAGTTCTGAAATAACAGAAGGAAGATTTATTTCTCATTAAGAGTCAAGTCATCCTTTTTGCCTGCACCTAGCATTGCAAAAGACCAGTAGCAGATAACCAGGAGCTTTTGACATAGCAGATGTGTAAATCTCTGCTTCATGTAGTCAGTACAAGTGTAGCACATAATGAGAAAACAGATTGAGGTTCTGGTGAGCTATTGAACAGAGAGCATTTCAAATACTTCCAGCTTCTACACAAGTGTTGCTCTCTCTACTTCCCAGGATTAACAAAGAGAATAGTTAAAACTCTTTGACAAAACCTGACTCCCCCAATATTTTTTATTAATTTTTATTGTGAAAATACTGTACAGAGGGGTTACAATTACATGAGCAAGGTAATGAGTACATTTCTTATCAAGCATTGTTGCTTCCTCCTTTGTTTTTCCCTTACCATCCTTGCCCTCCCATCTCCCCAAATTTTATCACTGAGGGTTTGGTCTGTATAATTGCTGCCCAGTATCTCCCAGTTCAAATTCCAAATGTATAAGCCAAAAGGTGGGGCATTAAAGCCCGTTGTTTAGAGGAAGAATCAGTAAGGGTTGAAACTGTACTGTTGGCCAACAACAGTGTTACCCTTTCAGGAAGTACCCAAGAAATTCACAGACCAACCAATGACAAAGTCTTTCTATAAAGTCAGTCAGTAAGGCTGGGATATAGCTCAGTGGCAAAGCATTTGCTTAGCAAATGCAAGGTCCTGGGTTCTAATCCCAGTACCAAAAAAGAAAAAGACAAAAAAGTCAGTCAGTGACATTATCAGAGAAATGCTAAGGCTTGCCAATTACATCTGGAACCCTCAACTCCTAAGGCAAATCTCAGGTCCCAAACTTACACCAGCATGAACAAGAACAGAAATGTGATTGCTGTTTGAACAAAAGCACACCTAAGCACCCATCCTTCAAGTAGCTCCAGAAAGATAATGGGGAGGCAGGGGAGGAGGCCAACCAGATTGTGGAACAACTCATTTCACTGCCAGGTCAGTGAGTCCTTGCTCTCTTTGCTTAGCAGTAGAGACAGTTGCTATAAACTTGAGAGTGCTGTTTACTAACTGCCTTCCTCTCCTTTTCCAAATTTTACTTCACTAAGTGTTTTCTATCTACCACGACAAATTGAGTCTTTAATGTTTCCTTTAGCTAAGACGTAAGAAACTACATTTAAACCTAACTATGAAAAATTCCTTAATTTAGAGACTGTGGAATTAAACTGGAGAAAAAAAGTAAGTGAATGAGCCCAAGAGTTTTCTCTTCTTAAGTGAAGGTGGGATAGTTTTTTCCTGGATGGATAATTTGCACTATATTAAGCAGGGATCATTTGGAAATTTTTGAAAATGGTGAACAAGGTGTATGAGAAGAGTAGTTAAGCTTTGTTAACTCCGAATCTCTTTGGGGAACTCTCTTTTCCCCATTCTGAATCCAAGTGGTTTGGATGGGGTTAATGCCTTTTGGGGTTCTTCAAGGTTTGCATCATAGAAGCCTGGCTAACTAAATCCACAATTTCTTCAGGCTCTGTAATTCCAAAGAAGGTGACATCAACAAATCCAGGACAATAAAAGCTCTTTTGGAAGTTTTCTCTGAAATTAATAGAAAAAAATGGACAGTTGCATTTTTTTTATACAAGGAATAGCTGCTGCCAGGGCAATGTGAAACTGCTACGAGTCCTTGGTGCTATATTTTGGGAGACCACCTGCACCACATGGAACAAACATATAGAAAGCAGAAATAGACAAAGGGGCCTTAAGCTTAGCTCTTGGATCTAGTCTTAGCTAAACCTAGACAGGTAGGCTTTTCAAATTTTCTGAGTTTAATAGATCCTTTTATTTACTTAAATGAAGTGAAATTGTGTCTCTTTCATTTTCAAGCCAAAGAATCCCAAGAAACATAGCTAAAATGATTTTCATTTAATTTTAATTAAAAAAAACATAGTTTCTTTTAAAAGCTGATGTATGGATGTCAGGAGAGGTGATTCACATCTGTTATCCCAGCACTCAGGAACCTGAGGCAGGAAACTCATGAGTTAAGGCTAGACTAGGCTCTCTCTATAGCCCAAAACACAAGCGGGCTGGGCAGGTGGCTCAGTGGGAGAGCACTTGCCTTGCATGCATGAGGCCCTGGATTCGATTCCTCAGCACCACATAAGAAAAAAGAAAAAAGCTGGAAGTGGCGCTGTGGCTCAAGTGGTAGAGAGCTAGTCTTGAGCTGAAGAGCTGAGGGACAGTGTCCAGGCCCAGAGTTCAGGCCCACAACCAGACCCTCCCCCCCAAAAAAAACAAAAAACAAACAAAAACAAAAAAACACAAGCAAACAAAAACTAATATGTTTCTTAAATCCAATATATTCTATTTTAAATATAGTATTTCAGGAAGGGAGGTATCGATTAAGACACCCAGGAGGAAAATCATCAAAACCTGAGACAGCATTAAGAGTGAACAAAGGAGACAAAGATATGAAATAGAGGAAAAGTCACCTGGACAAGTGATGCAACACAACCATTTATTATTTATATTCTACATCTTCTCAAAAAACTTTTGTTTCTCTTGGCAGTAATAGGCACAATATCATAAAATCACGAAAGCAAGTTAAAAATAAAAAAGATCTCAATAATAAGCATGGGAGGAGAAAGTTAAACTGAAAATCTTGGGTTGGTTCTACTAGTCAATTTCAAAATCTGTTTCTGGGAACTGCTGAGATGACAAAACAAAATAAATATTGATGGGTTCTAGAGTTTGGTAATCTTAAAGTAAATGCTCCATTTGAAGATTGTCTTGTGTCTAGAGCTAAAAAGTCTAATAGTAATCTTACTACCTACCTCTTTGTGCACTAGCATCAAATAATGCAATCAAGAATTTTTAGCAGGAGATTCACAGAAGTTGCAGAATCATTTTTAGTGCTTTTATAGAAAAAACATTGACCTTTAATTATCGCTCAGAGGTCTTTGATAATCTCTAAGTCTGTTAAAGTTTGTTAAAGTCTAAAATTTGTTAAAGTCTAAGTTTGGGCAATCTGGAAGTTTGAAATAATGAAGTCTTCAAGGTCTATACTGAGTCATGCAGCTTGATGTCTAGATTTTAAGAATGGAATTTAGAGTAATCAGACCATCCCTGACAATAATCAGTTGATTTATGAAACTTATAAAAAATATTACGCAGCAAACCACTAGCATATAAAGACTTAAAAACAATCTAGTAAATTAAGAGTTGAAAACAAATTGCCAACCAAAATTGTATCTACCAGCACTAATGTCTATACATGTGCACATGTTGCCATTGCATTTCTTACAATATAAATAATATAAATATAAATAATAATTAATAAACACTATGAGAACTTCAGAAATAAAAGAATCTTAGAGAAATTTTATAGTCACTAGAGAAAAGAAGGATATTTTGTTTAATACTTGTTTTTCACTTTTAGCCAAAACCTCAGTTTAGGTTCTTGCAGACTCAGTCCAGATTTCTGCACTACCCTTTCCTCCAGGTTTCACACTTCCGTTTTATCCTCTCCTGAATTACTTTGACCAAGTTGGTTAATTCCGACTACAATGCATTATGGATTTTAAATGCTCTAAAACCAACACTGTATGTTACCCTTCCTTCTCTTTTTCTAAATACTCACATAATCTCTCTGTTATGTTTATTTTTCCTATTTCATTGTCTTCTCTGTTATTTAGACAATCTCATCACCATTGGGGCAGTACTGCATAACACCACCTTGGATATAGTCTGTCTCCAAGTTAGCCATGGTCTTTGGGTTAGCTGATATGAGACATTTGATATACCATTCACAGTCTCAATCCAACTTGATTCCCACCCCTGGAGGAATGAGACTTGGAGAATATATTTTGACTCCTTTCTCCCTTACTTGGTCTTTCCTCTGGAAGGTATTTAACTCTAGCTTGGGCCCAGGTTTGTACAACCTATATACATTTACATATTTTAAATGGCTGAGTTAAAAATAAAATTTCTCAGGATATATGGCATTCATTTTCATGCCATATGTAAGGTTTTATTGGACCATAGCTTTTATGAGTTGAATTGTGTCTCTCTAGTATTGATAGTTTGAAATCCAATCAATATTTCAAAATATGACACTCTTAAAAAGCTTCATTGTAGATATAATTTGTTATACTAGTTGCACTAAAGTAGTTCTCTAACTCAATATGGCTAGTATCTTTATTTTTTTAAGACACTGGAGAGAGATACACATACAGAAAGAATATCAGGGAAAGATGAAGGCAGAAAACACAGTGATGGTTCTACAAGCCAAGAAATGTCAAGGATTACCAGCAAATCACGGAAGTGTAGAGTAGATTCTACATCAAAACCCTCACAAGGACATAACTCCTGCCTACACCTAAGTTTGACTTCTCACCTTCAGAACTGTGAGACAATACATTACTATCATTGAAGCTACCCAATTAGCAATACTTCATTAAGGCAGCCCTTGAAATATAACAGCCACCATATTTGCTTATATATTGTCTACATCTGTTATTATACAACCACCAGAATCAAGTAGTTGGAACAAAGACCACATGGCCTCTTAAAGCCTGACATATTTATTTCGTGGCACTTTACAAAGAGCTTGATGATTCCTGGCTTATCTGACATGAAATAAGGGAAGGGCTCACTAGGCACATGAGTCCCAGTCTCTTTTTATTTCTCCTTTGAGAAATGGTAATGCTTTTATAATGCTTTGCCAGCCCTTCATTTTCTATAGAGGCCTGAAAATATTTAGTTGGTTCCCTTAGAATCAAAAAAAATTATTTAATATAAAACAAGGCAGAAAATATGCAGGTAATTAGAGGTCTCTGCATGCTTTCTAGTTCAGTTTTACCAGAAATCAAGTATTTGTTATGAACTTTTTCTGTTATTTGGAAGGCAACTATGCTCATCACTATACCACCAAGATGACTTTTTTTTGTTACTTGTATATATTTCTCAATTGGTTTTGAATCTGAGAGGTCTGGGATTTATTGGCTTCTACAAACCTCAACATCCTACTTAAAGCAAAAGAGTGTTGGAAATCTCATTTCCTTCTTGAAGTCTCTCCAAAAAGGAAGTGATGGTATTTTAAACTTGGCTATAACTTCTCTTCAGATGCAATTCCCATGACTCACTCTTAAACTCTACACCACATAAAACCACTTGCGTTATGCCTCACAAAATTTAGATTTAAAAAATGTTATATTATGTATTTATGAGTATCTGCATATCCTTTTATTGAACAGATCTAGGAAGCTGGTAATTTAAGGAAGGTTATAGTAACCTTCCTTAAAATCTCTGAATGGGTTTTAATTTCACTTGAGATCTAGTTTTTAAATTAACACAGTGTTATAGTCATTAATGTGTTTCCCTTACTAATAATTAAGATTCTACTATTCTACTCCTAACACTTTTATTTATGTCAATAAGGAAGAAAATCTTGAAGATGAAAAAGACACTGTTAATATGTAGCTTTTTGCCTTGAAAGAATTTTTGGAATATGAACTCAGGGCTTAGCACTCAATTTAAGGCATGTCCATAGTCTATGGGGAAATAAATATTTACTAATAGAAAAACCTAGAAATGTGCCTAAGAAAAGTTACTCTTTAATCTTTCAGCAAAGTTTGTCTTTCAGCCACTTCACTTAATATACATACCCATTATATGCCAGTTTTCTCAGGCATCCTTAGAAATGATATGAAAGAAAATAAGATTAAATGAACAATTGGGAAAGGATTTGGCATTCAGGAAGAAAACATGGCTATGATTCAACACATGTACAATGGGTAACAAAATATTTAATAGAGACAATGTTTGAGGTTGGGGAATTGTGGTGATGGCTTCAGCTCGACCAACAACCTTGGACTTGTCTCTGTGTAAATGGATAGACAGGCTGGGCCTAGCTGAGTCTGTTGGCTGGAAAAAAATGTAAGGATATTTAGGGAAATAGCTCATCCTCAGGAAAGTCTGCTGTGTTTGAATTCAATGGGTTATTGACAAAGGAATGAAGTCATGGGTGGGAGCTGTGTGGGAATTGTTACCTGATTTCTCTGCCTCAGGCTTTGTCGACTGCCAAGTGAGAGGAGGCTACAATAATAGAAAGTGAAGTAATGAAAGTGAAAGGAGCAGTTTCTTTAAAGGCTCTGTGGAGGGCAGTGTTTAACAGCCTGTGGAACAAGGGAAGATGGGAGAGGGGCATAGGGCACTTTTCCCTCCTGAGTGGGCTACCTTTTCATCTGGAGTCTGGGCTACCTAGAACGTCATGGACCTGGACTAGACATGTGAGAGACAGTAATACTGCGATAGTCCCAGTGCCTTTGAGGGTTGCAGCTGCTCCATGATATGTGGGTTATAGATAATACTATAGATGCTCAACTGGATCATAAAGTAACTTTAAAGAAAACCAGTAAGCAAACAAATAGAGCTCACCACCAAGTAGCCAACAAATCTAAGTTCAAACATTTGTAAACTCTTTCTTCCCAGGTCCCAGTTCGACCAAGATTCCCAGGAATAAAGACTCCTAGAAGTGTCAGTAGAAATTGTAGAAGTTGGACTTAACAGAGAATGGGAACAGAGCCAGAAAAAGAGCAAGTAGCTATATTGTTTCCAGGTTTTGTGGTGTGGAAAATACCACTTATAAAGATGTAGGAGAGGAGATGATATGGTGCAGAGTGGTAAAACCACTAGATGCTGGTGGTTTTCAGTATCAACTGTGTGGCTTTGGTCAAGTCATTCAAATATTCTGGCTTAAGTTACTGCATCTAAAATGTGCTATCTTTTGAATGCCGTGACAAGGTCATTGTGAAGACCAAACAGAATGAAGTGTGAGAAAATCTTCTCCTTTAATAAAATGGTATATTTTTTCATACAGTATTTCAGAACCAGCTATTTATAGAAAGCTTTGAGTGCACTGATTTACAGGACATGCTGTCAAATAATTCACTTGTCTCCTGGTGCAAAAATGCTGTCATGTCTTCCTAAGCCATTTCCCAAGAAAGTAATTTTTCTCCCACACACAAAGGTCTCAGCAAAGCCTAGAGCCACTTGAAATGACTGCTTTAAGGATCATGTGTGAATGGCTACTTACTCCAGGGGGATACAACTTGGAAAACAGAGTAATAACTGACGCAGAAACTGAAGGGTACAAAAGCCTTTGGGCAGAAGGAAGTTGAGACCATAAAAATCTTGGCCTAATTTTAACATCCTTCAAAGCTAAGGAGAATCAGTGCATGATCTCCTTGGTAGTAATGCCTCTGCTGGGAAATCTAAACTTTAAATTGCCTGCCAATCTCTATTTTGTGTGTCCAAGAAGAGACATTTATCACTTTTATGAAGCCACTGGAAGCTCACGTTGAGGGGAAAAAGTAATTATTGAGCATCACATACCCTCACACTAAATATAAAATGAGGGTAATGGGCTGACAACTCTAAAATATGAGCAATAAATGTTTTGATAAAACAAATCTTAGATTGCCCTCAATGGGAAAACAGCCTTCCCTGACCTCCAGCACCCTGTGTTGTCTATGTAGGGGAACAAGTTTCTCACAATTAATGATGGTCTGTGATGATGGATTTTCCCAGACAGATAGTTCATCCCCACAAACAGTCCTTTCTTTAGCCAATAACAATAACATGTGAATGTTTCTGCGCTTCACATTTAACAAAACACTTCACATATACATAAATTACTTTATTGCAGAACTGACATTTGGGCTTCACTTAAATCCAGGGAAATAATTATGTATATTAGGTTTAGAAGTCTACTGTACCCCTTTAGGTTTATATATTCATGGGGAATTTTAAGTTGTCTTTCTAGATTTTACCTTTTTTTCCCCTCAATCCCATCCCAGGAGGAAAGCTGTTTTTCTTACCTTGTGAAAACCAGAATCATTTAGAAATGAATTGCAACCTCATCCTTTAATTAATGCAATATCAATGCTTTTATAGCCACCTGAATCCTGTTCAGTAAATTATATCTGCTGTACATAAATTTCCTTCAAAAAGTCTATTTTTTGGGAACCACTGTCCAAAACTAGGCAATTTTCTCTCCTTTTATTTTTATTTTATTTTAATTTATCTTATTTTTGTTGTTGTTGTTTGTAGGGCTTGAATTCAGGACCTGGATGCTGTCCATGAGCTTTTACACTTAAGGCTAGAACTCCACCACTTTAAGCCACAGCTCTACTTCCAGTTTTCTGGTGTCTAATTGAAGAAAAGAGTCTCATGGCGTTTCCTGCCTGAGCTGGCATCAAACCATGATCCTCAGATCTCAGCCTCCTAAGTAGCTAGGATATAGGCATGAGCCACCAGTGCCCAGCTCTCTTATTATTCTCTATAACTTAGATTTCATAAGAATTCCATATTTTCATTAGCTCCTGAAATTGCTCTATCCATCAGTCACTTAAAGCTATAGAACAAATGGAATTTGGCTAGTTCAACATGTGTAAAATATTCTCTTTGAAGACAGAAGTTAAAAAGGAAACTTTGGTAGATTAATTATACATCGAAATGATAACATGCTGCATATATTTGTTTCAATAAAAAATTATTAATATTGGGCTGGGAAGGTGGCTCAGTGGTGGAGTGCTTGCCTTGCATGCATGAGGACCTGGGTTCGATTCCTCAGCACCACATAAGCAGAAAAAGCTGGAAGTGGCGCGGTGGCTCAAGTGGTAAAGTACCCAGAGTTCAGGCCCCACAACTGACAAAAAATTAATATTAATTACGTTCACCTATTTTTTTGCTTTTTCCCCCCATGTGGCTGCTAGAAAATTCAAATGTGGTTCAAGTTAAGCATCTCTGGGCAGTGTTGACCTAGAACTTTCACTTCTAAATCCTAGGTCTTATCAGAGCAGCTCACCTATTTTCTTTTCCAGTAGACATTAATATCACCAGTGATGTGAACTAGCTAAAAGTCAATTCCTTTTGATGACTTCTATCTTAATTGAAAAAGAGTTTCTGAAGAAGAGTTTCTTAGCTGCTCTGTGCTACTAATAGCAAGTATGCTGCTCCTGAAATCATTCCACTAGGAATAAAAAATCATTTTCCTTATTCCTGAAAGAATCTGATGACTTGCAACAAAATAGGCAGAATGGGGGCAGGATATGCACAAATATTCCTCCTTATATTGGAGGTCACAATTGGCTTCCTGGATAATTACATCCAGTAAAATAGTTCAGCATGGAATGAAATAAATTTAGTTTTGATATTCAATGGAATATGTAATGATTCCTTTGAGAATGTGGAGTTAATAAAAATGAATGGTGGAACTGGTTGTTTTTCTTAAAGGAAGTTCACAGGCAGGATCAGTCTAGCCTAAGGGACCAGTGGGACTGGATGTTTTCCAAGTTCTTGACATCTAGAACTAAAGTTAGTCTCTCAATTGTGGCTTGCCATCTCTACACTTCAGATATTTTGATAGACAAATCAATCCATACACAAGTCCATTTATAATAAACGATTATGGACCACTGATATATGCAAACAAACCTTATTTACAATCACCAGAACTCTTCTTTACCAGGATTTTGTTTTCCATCCTCAACTTCTGCTTATGGGAGACATTATTAAAAACAAAACAAAACAACCCCCCCAAATTCCCATACAACAAAGACAGCTTCAAGAAGAGAGGGAAACTCCAGTGGGAGACACACAGATTATAGGACGAGACTGCCTGCATTTCACTCCTGCCTCTAAGGCAGTTTCTGCAACTTGGTTTGATTTGTTTTTATTTTACTATGTGACAATGCCAGAATTACCCCCTTGTCACAGATTTATTTGGATCAACAGAGCGTCTGTTAAAAATGCAGATGTTTCCAAGAGTGCTAAAGGGCTTTTAGTAATTTACACATTCGTATGAATTTATTCAGTCAAATTTCCTTTCTGCTTTGGACTTCTTGACTTTGGCATCTCATTTCAAAATGTAGGACTATAAAGTTTGCCTGCATGCAGCTACTCATGAAATTCACCAAGATTATTTAGTGACTAAATAAATCTGTGTCAATTGTTTTGAGGTATGTTGTTTAGACTGATGACACATTCACAGAGTTCTTTCTTCTAAAGGGGGAGGGGGATTACTTCTGAGTTTTCTTCCAGTAAAATAATGTGAAAATTGGGAAGACTGAGGAACTTTCATTTTTGCTACTAGGAAATAGAGGAAAAAACTCTTAATTTAAGGTCCTATGGTCTAACTCTGGCAGAATAACTTTCATCTGTGGCTACAGCTACCTGGAAGGGGTTGGAAGATGATGCAGCACAAAAGCAAGTATGGTAGTTATAACAGCCAGTAGCTCATCTCTCACATATTCACAGCTGTGCAATTACTAAGGAACCTGAACACCAGGAAACTGAAATTTATTATCATAAGCCTCTCTCCTGCACTCTGTTTGTCATGATGGAGGATTTCCTGGGTGTTTCTCATCTCTGGGGCCCTACTTTGTTGTTTATAGACTCGATCTGTTTTTATTACCTCATAGTATCTTGTTCTTGAGTAGGGCCATTCTAGTGGGTTTTGTTTTTCATTGGTCACTTACGGTTGTGGAAAATGCTGATAGAGTTCTGATTGACCAAACTTTAGTCAGACTCTTGAATCTTCTCTTAAGCTCAACTAAGCATTTTTTTTGGTAAAATTTAATTTTAGCAAGAACCGTGCTATATCAGTGTAGCAATAACAACTTCTCACCCTCGATATCTAACAATCATCAGTGTTGGGATTCCTCATTCTATATCATTCATCAGGTAATTTCTGATCAAACGTGATTGTCTTTAGAAAGAATCCTACTTGCTGTTTTAGTGAAAATCTCCCTTACCTATCATGCTTCCTCTCAGTAATTTTCCATTCTCTGACTCCACCTGAAGCAGATCGACTAGGGAAAAATGAGATATGGTCAGCTTGCAGCAGATACAGGAGCCATTCCTTCATGTACTGCCCTTAAGACTAAGGGACCAAAGTCATTTAGGGAAAAAAGAAACAGTAAAATTTAAGGAAACTGAGGCCTGGTGAAGGCATCTCAGAAATATACTGTTTAGAAACATAGAAGTGCCATCTTTGCTTTAAAAAGAGACAACAGGGTGCATTCCTTCCTGAAGGATGCATTCCTCACTCCAAGAATTAACACTTAGGGACTGGGAAGGTGGCTCAGTGGTAGAGCGCTTGCCTTGCATGCATGAGGTCTGAGTTCGATTCCTCAGCACCATATAAGCAGAAAAAGCCAGAAGTAGTGCTGTGGCTCAAGTGGTAGAGCCTTGAGCTAAAGAGCTGAGGGACAGTGACCAGGTCCAGAGTTCAGGCCCCACAACAGACAAAAAAAAAAAGAATAAAGAATCTAAAAAAAGAATTAGCACTTGTCCAACAGGATGTATGCCTTCCTCAGAAAAAATGCTTCCCCAAAACTTAAGTGTCTACTTATCTCAAAGATAAGGATCTGTTTTATGACAGGATGCATTCTTACCTGGAAACTCAGAAAATGATACCAGTTGTGTTTAGAGCAAAGACAAAGTACCTATCTTTACATAATTTTGAAGCCAGACCCCCCCCTTGCCTTTACCCTGTCAATACCCCAACAGCTCAAGGAGCTTTGTGTGTGTGTGTGTGTGTGTGTGTGTGTGTGTGCCTCTCTGTCTGTCTTTCTGTATCTCCCTATGAGAGCACCCACACTCTACTAGAGTGTGACCCTGAACTTCTACTTGTTTGTCTGCTTGCCTGCTTGTTTACGTACTCAACAAAGCTCTGCCATGTTTTCTTACCATGGTGACTTGTCCAGAGGTTCTTATTCTGCAACCAAAGTCAAGGACTCTAAGTAAAGGATTCCTACATTTAAGAGGAAACTTCACTAAATCTCACCTCTCTATGGTGACATACCCTTTACTTTAGTTGGAGATGCTATTTGCCTCTGCTGTGTTCAGAACAGAGCCTGTTTCTTTTCTACTGTACAATCCCAAAGCTATGGTCCCTATATTCCTCTTGAAGTTCTTTAACAGGAAACATTGAAATTTTTTCCTAACAATACCCAATTCAAAAGACCATAGAACATACTGTCCTTGATTGCTAAAATGTTCTTAATCCCTTTTCCAAGTGTATAGCACAAAAAAAAGTCAACATTTAGAGATGTGGAAACCTTAGGAAATTAGTGTTTCTGCAATCTTCTTTGTTAGAGATAGCCAATTAATAACAAATTCGTAAGCTTTACATTGAGACAAAACAACACGAAGACAATAACTTTTGCAAGGTGCTACACAGATTAGATTCTGAGTAAATACCTGCAGAATGGCTTGTTTGTGTTTTTTTCCCCATGGGGCCTGAACTCTAGGCCTGGGCACTGTCCCTCGGCTCTTCAGCTGAAGGCTAGCACTCTAACACTTGAGCCACAGCACCACTTCTGGCTTCTTCTGCTTATGTGGTGCTGAGGAATCGAACCCAGAGCCTCATGCATGCAAGGCAAGCACTCTACTACTGACCCACCTTCCCAGCCCCTTGTTCGTGTGTTTTTATAACATTGAGAATGTATATCCTCCTTTACTTGTAAATTTGTATTTTATCTAAACACCCTATTACCACAGACAGCCAATTTCCCTCACTTATCATCTGCTGCATAACTTTTGGCACAGTCATGAGCTGCACAAGTCTACAAGGTGTATAATGTATTACAACAGTCAATGATACAGAGCAAACTTGTAATCAGTAAGGGTTATAAAACAAACCAGAATGAAAGCCTTGCATTTTTCAGATATGCCATGTTAAAAAGTTTGTTTTTAAATAACTCAGAGGGGGAAAATGTTTGGTTGGTAGCTGGGATGATTTCAAAGGTAGATACAGGTAGTGTAGCCACCTAAGGCTTGCAACTGCATATTTTCAATCACACTGTGATTGAAAATATTTATTTCACTGTCTTGAGATAAATGTTGTTTTGCAATCATACCTCAGTGTATATTAGCCCTGGCAACTCTCAAAATCTGCAGGCAACCAGCAGAAGGTCTTAAACATTCTAGAAGAGTTAATCTTGGCTTTATCATACAATGTACTATATATACAATATACAATATATGTGTAATGTATATATTCCTTTATACAATATAAAGGAAACAGTAAGACACTATTTCTATTACATCTCCTGGGCCATTGTGTATGTAAAGATAGTCCCTTGGGAACTGCTGTTTTCTCCTAGTGGACAAGCAACTCAGTTTTCCCTGTAGCTGCTTCTGGGAAGAAATGTTTCATGAGATTCTCTTTCCTTTGAACAAGAAAAAAAACATCCTCAGAAACTTTTTCCAACAATTGTAGACTCCAGGCAAGAATTTGTGAGGAAGATGGTCATGTTGAAAATGACAGCAAGAAAGATGCTACAAGAGAGAGGCGATCTTTCCAACTACCACTATCTCTTCCCTCCCTCCTTCTGCATCTAACTCTCTTCTTGCTAAAGTACAGGTTTATTTGCAAAGCTTCTAGTCTTTGATTATTCAAAACTCAAAAAAGACCAGAGATATCCTTTAATTCTTCCTTATCTTTTCTAACAGTTTCCAGAAAATGCATAGAACACAGGTGGCCTCCAGAATACAGAGAACCATTACTTAACCCATTATCTGCCTTTCTACCCTCCTCCTTATTTGGGGTAAAATAAAAATTATTGCTAAGAGGCTAGTATATAAAGCCTTGCTGGGTTTTTTGCATTTTTCTCTTTACCTTTTTTCTTCTGGTGATGAACTCCGGACCTCATGTTTGCAAGGCAGTGTTCTATCACTGTCTAGTTTGTTCTTAGACAAACCATTTCTATCTCCTGAATAGCTGGGATATAGGCATATAAGTCTCCATGTCTTCATTGTCTATTTTCTATAATTTATCAAGAATATCCTTAGGATACTGAGATTTCTTATAGAGCGAAGACATGTCTTTATTGTATTTTTCTTAATTCTCAAAAGTCAGTCAAGGAATGAAAGAAATATAGTTGAAAATAAAGAAGGTGGAAATGGAAAGGATAGCATACTACCAAAACCCTGGTACTTTTAGAAAATCAAAACAAGACAAATAAACCATGTACGACAAGTCTGACCTGGGTGATAAAAATTACTGTAAGAATTTCTGATGAACAGAAAGCCTCTGCCCATGGCAATACTTTGTTTCTTGATATTCTGAAACCCATTGTTTTTGTTGTGTTATGTATCTCCATAATACTTTTCAGTATTAAATTCCTGCCAAATCATTGGTTTATATGTAGATGAACAGCAACTCTTGTTACTTACCCATAGCTGGAAGAAGTTCCTACCAGATTCAATAACTAGACCAATACTATACTTTAAACATTCCATGAAGGCCTACCATTTTCAATTAATTTTCTTAGTACTGAGGTTACAGATATAAGTGGCATAATCTAGATTTTAAACTGCTGGAAGTCCTATGAAAGAGAAACACAAATATTAATGACAATGATGTGATAAATTCTAGATGAACAGGACCCCTCCATAGGCAGAGTCTTGAGAACCCAGGTAAAGTGAACAAATGTGAAGAAGATAAGGGATTTCATATCAATGAAAGGAAGTGTGTGTGTGTGTGTGTGTGTGTGTGTGTGTGTGCTGGTACTGGTGCTTGAACTCAGAACCTAGGTACTATCCATGAGCTTTTTGAGTGACAGTTCCACTTCTGGATTTTTAAGTGGTTAATTAGAAATAAGCGTCTCACAGACTTTCCTGTCCTGCTGGCTTCTAATTGAGATCCTCAGATCTTAGCCACCTGAGAAGCTAGGGTGATGATGTGAGTCACTGGTGCCTGACTCAAAGATGCAAGCATAAGAAAGGTGAAGAGAAGAAATGTCTAAGTATCTACGAATAGCTTGACATGGCTATAACACTAAGTAAAACGCATGGGTATCGGCATGGAAGAGACTGGATAAGCAGATTTTACTAGATCATGAACAGCTTTGTTTAACAAACTGAAAATTTGATTTTCTATCAATAGGTATATGAAGGCATTTAAGGATTTTCCATAGAACAGATATATGATCAGCTTTAACTCAGTAGAAGATCACCTTTTTCACACTTTGAGTAAGAGATAAGTGACCTTTGATTCCAAAAAGAGGGGAAAACCAATTTACAGGCTGCAATTCAGGTAGGAAATACCTAACCCAGGGCAGTGGCATTAGGCATGCCAAGGGGAAGCATTAATACATTTATAGAAATGTAGACAAGCTAGTTTAGTGACAATGAATATATATTTAAGGAAGGTGGCTAAAACTAGGATGACTCTCAGATTTGTTGCTTGGTTGATGAATTGACTAAAAGAACCTTCCACTGAGACAGGAAAAGATATAACGTTCAAGACTTGATAAACTGAATTTGACATGTATCCCACCATGTAGTTAGAAATTGCTAAGAAAACCAGATCAAAGGTCTCGCCTCAGGAGAATGAGAACTGCAGATGCTGTTTCTGTAATACATGGAGCTGACCACTCTATACCTACCTCACCAATATTCTCTACCCAGGATACAACCCACTCCTTCACTTGATCCTCATGAACCAGTGAACTTAACAAAAACCACAAGTCTTTGGCCTTAAAAGTGTTCACAGTCTTTCAAGTAGAGAGCACAGAGCTAAAGCCAGAATAACACCAAAGTTTCAAGTGGTGCCCCAATAACCTTGGCTCATTCAAGTAAGTATTCACGTTTGAACTTCAAATTTCACAGACTTCAGAGATGTTGCTGTTCCTAAGAACCTGGTATGGAGAATGTCTTAAAGTTATTTAATAGTTCATTGGACGTTTTCATAACATAATGTTATGATGCTTTCGTAAAGATGTAAAGGAACACATCCGCTTTGGGATTCCTTACCTTGAGGACTCATTATTTGGTGAGCAGAAGATACTTTCATGCTAACTGGGAAATGTAGTTCCTGTGCAGAGAATAATACCATTTGTACATGGTACCTCTCACCTAGCATCTGGACTGAACTCTTTGATTCTTGAGTCTGGTTGGAATGCTTGAATCTAGGTTTAGTCATCAACTGTCCCCAGGTCTAATACTCATAGTTACTATATCACACAGCTACAGCACTTCATTTTATAGAGAAGGTACATTTGAGAGTTATGAACATAAATAGGTCTACCAAGGTAAACGCCCATATTCCAACCTTCAAACATGTTCTACTAAAAGTACAAACAAAACCTTGAGAGTGATACTTTTTTTGGATACATGTCCCCCAAAGACCCATGTGTTACTAGTGTCACCTGGTTTGTGGTACTATTGAGTAGTGATGGAACCTTTAAAGATGGCTACTTCTGTCACAATAGCACTATAATAAATGGGCCTAAAGCAATAGGACAACCAACAATGGACTGAAATCTCCAAAGTGAACTTCCTTTCTTCCTTTTTTTAAGTACTAGAGTTTGAATTCTACTTCAAGGCAAGCACTCTAATATGTGATCCATATTTCAACCCCATGACTTTGCTTTTATTGTTCTTACAATGATTCCCAGGCTTGCCTGAACTGTGATCACCATATTTATGCTTCCTGAGCAGCTGTGATAATAGGTACATGCCAATACACACACAGCTTTTTATTGCTTGAGATGACATGAGATGGGGTTTCATAAACTTTTTGTTCAGGCTGGCCTAGAACTGCAAACCTCCAGTATCAGCCTCCCAAGTAGGTGGGAATTGTAGGCATAAGCCACTGCACTAGGCTATGCTTCCTTCTTGATTTCCTCAAATATTTTATTATATTATAAAAAGTTAACACAAGCAATAACAACTAACTATTATCATGTTCCAACCTCTGCCCAGTGCTAGACCTTAGGGAACATTGCCTAGAACTGAAAGGTCTCGTATTGAGAGTCCTTTGTTTGCAGCAGGGCTAGATTCAGAAACAACTGTGTGTTCTTCCAAGATACATTATTGGACAAGGAATTCTACACATCAGGTATATTATGAATGAAATTCTGTTTTGCCTGAGAAAATAAAAACGTGATAATACAGATCGTAAATCAAATGGGTTACTATGTATCAGCTGACATAACTGTGTGGAGCAGGATTGTTTCCTGTTTTAAAAGAAATTAAGCAATGTTAATCTTTATCATAAAGGCTCTATGTTTATGACATATTAAGGGAAGAAGAAGTAAGTGGTCTCTTAAGAGATTACTCCCTAGAATACGAAAATAGCGTGGGAAGCTTTCAGAATCCATCATCAATATACCTAAAGATTCACAAGGAGCCTTGTGTTGGAAGTATGCCACTGCCAAGGCATCTTTGCCAGTGGGTTGCTTGTTTACAGGTGAACATCTTGAGAACAACGTCCTCTATGGAATATACTGGTCATGAAAACAGATAAAAGGAAAATATTTTCAAAGTATCCATATATATTGCTATTAATATCTAAGAAATATATGCATACTATTCCTCGTCTGTATTCCCCATGTCACTGAGAGGTCAAATTATGAGGATGTTTGTGGGTCTGACAATTAAATACTTCTCAAGATTTACATAAAATTTTATAATGAATCCTGTCTTATCACAAATGAGCTAATTTGAAAATAAATTAATTACCCCAAATAGTTAGGTACTTAATATGAAAACAAAGGAACAAGAGTGAAAGTAGGAGAGTAGCCAAGAGAGGTCCCAAATGGCTCTTAAATAAATTGCATTCCTTTAAGAGGCAATAGACAATGAGCTACAGCATCACACTAAAGATAATGGCTTTCCCTATCTAACTTGCATTATTCATCTTTAAAAAATAGACATCAAGTAAATACTTCTTTGGGCTATCAAAGTTCTAAGAAGGAAGCATATATAAAAAATTGATATAATCTCTCAGCCAATTTTTACCAAAGAGAAACATGATGTGGAGCATAGAAAACATATTCACGACATACTGTTCTTTTTCCTCTTTTAATTTATGTAGCATTTTAAATAAGTATTAATTATTAAAGCCTAAATAGTGTCTCTACAAAATTGAGAGGACGGTACAGATCTTTCCCATATTCCTTGTATCCCTACATAAATAGTCTCCTACACCATCCACATCCCCTATTTGATGAACCAACATTGACGCATCATTATCTCCTAACTCCATAGATTACATTGAGATTTGATCTTTATGAATTTTGTCAAATGGATTATAGAACTATAGTTTCATTTCCATGTTCCCACCAATTCATTCTTTCTACCTTACCTCTGCAACCATTGATATTTCTAATTGTCTCTTTGCTAGAATGTTTGGTAGTAAAACTCTGCAACCATTGATATTTCTAATTGTCTCTTTGCTAGAATGTTTGGTAGTTGAAATTAGAGTGTATGGAGACTTTCCGGATTGACTTCTTTCACTTGATAACATGCTTTGGCTTTTTCAAGAGGCACATAAATGTTTTTGTGCCCTTGTGTTGAAGTGGGGTTGTGGGACTGTGGTAGAGAGCATGCAGACACACCCTTGGGGAGTGGTTTTGTACCTGTGAGTGGTGTTGGTTTTGTTATCTGTTAGATGAGTTTAACATTAATACCTATTAACTTGCCCAGGCTTTGAATACCAGTTTTGCTCTAGAAAAGGAAGGCATTAATGCCTTATAGGGTTGTTGTATGGAATAAACTGGCAGTATGTATAAATATGTGCATCATATGTAGAACATATAACATTTAATCATGATAGCTAAAATTCTACTTTTATTATGCTGAATATTTTGTAAACTGTTATTGTCTACTCTTTTCTACCTTGCTTTTTAGGGTATAATTCCTAAAGAATAAATCAATAGGGTGTCCTTCCTTCCTGATGTCTCTATGAATTCAGTAAGAAAGATACTAAAAGGTAAAGGTAAAGGGGCTTTTACTACCTTGGCTCCTCTATCCTCCTACAGTTTGGTTGTGGCCACACTTATCTCTGAAGGCAAAAGTCAATTGGGTCAATTCCAGGCAATTTATCCTTGTAAAATTACTGTTTTCCCTTGACCTTATCTTTCTAAATAATCTCTCAAATGATCACTTTTCAAGTAATTTTAAAAGGTTTTCTTGCTTCCTAAGAGAAGGATGCATAATGTTTGAACTTGATATTTACTCATAAAATTATTACATTTTTATATCATGAAGCACTCAGGGTCTCATAAATCAAGCACCAACTGTGTAAAATTTTACAACTTATTACTTTACTTGTTACCATATTCAACATTCTTCAGGATTTATTAAGATCCCCATAAAATATTTACATATTATTTAAGCATTCAGAAAAAGTATATATCTAATTAAATATTACAAAATATAAGAAAGATTGGTTGATTTTCCCCTCAGTTTTAATATATCAAAAATGCAACAGTAAAATCTCTCAGTATATTATTATATATATTTATCATGGTATAGTAAAGGCAATTACTTAAAATATATTCAATATCATTACTTGCTGTTATATAAATGTGTTCCAGAACCTCTTGTCTCTTTTCTGGATCCCTGAACTATGGGGAACATATTATCTCAATACCATACTATTAATAACCAAGAAAATTTTCAAGTGTAGTGTACTTCTCTAGTAAAATTAGGAAATTAGCTAATGTGCATACAATTCCCTCTTACCACACTGGACATTTTACCTTAACAGTAAAAAGCAATTTTTAATATGTATGTTTTCATGACAATTTTCCTCCTGTAATAAAACACTGGCCCACCTTTAATATTAACTCTAAAATCAACAACAAGAGGAGAGAATATGTGAGTGTAGTTCTGTCTTTTCTTTGTTGAACAACACTGTAGAAAAGTGTATTATGACTTTACCAGAGTAGTTTGTAATAAAGAGACCTACCTTAGTTTTTGGCCAGGTTCCAATTGACATTTGGTTTGGCAAAACATTAAGACTAGTTGTTTTCAGTCTTTACAAATTTCTTTCTTCTGATAATATTTTGTAAGTATTTTCTAGCTTATGGAATCCTGTGGAAAACAAATTTAAACAGTTTTATTTCCCACATTCAAATAGCTATTCTTAAACAATAATTCAAATAATTTAATTATTTTAATGTCAATAAGAGTACACTTAAAAATTATAATGGTTTTGAAAATTTGTATAAAACTTAAGAGCATTCTTAAACTTAATAGTTTTCCCAAAGACATTTCACCCTGTGAATAGCTATCATAAAGGTTGAAAACTGGTTTATAAACTGACACTCATTTTATACTATCAAGATGAAAAATAATACTATACAATAATATTTTAAAAGTTTGTAGAAAGAAAACCAACATGTATTAATAATTTTTATGTGCCAGTTCTAGGGCTTGAACTCTAAGCTTGGATACTGTCAATAAGCTTTCCAGCTCATTTCTAGCTTCCAAGGCTAGTGCTCTACTGAACCACATCTCCACTTTTGACCTTTTTAGTCATTAATTGGAGATAAGAGTTCAGAGACTTTCCTTCCTGAATGGTTTTTAACTGTGATCCTCAGATTTCAGCCTCCTGAGAAGCTAAGGTTATAGGTGTGAGCCACTGTGTGCCAAAGTATATGTATTTTTAATTAACAAAATTTATTTATGGTATTTAACACAATGTTTTTAAATATGCATTCATTATAAACAGTTAAATCAAGCTAATGAACATATATTAACTCACTGTTGTATAGTAATAATACTTAAAAGTCTTATCAGTAATTTTCAGCTATAGTTACTATATGGATCTAAACTAAACCCATCTACTTCTAGCTTTTTGCTGATTAATAGAAGATAAGAGTCGCTCAACCTCCCTAGCCATAAAATAAATGCAAATCACGACAACATTGAGATTCCACCTCACCCCAGTTAGAATGGCTATAATCAAGAACTCTAATAACAACATATGCTGGAGGGGATGTGGACAGAAGGGAACCCTACTGCATTGTTGGTGGGAGTGTAAACTTGTTCAAACACTTTGGAAAGCAGTATGGAGGTTCTTCAAAAGACTCCACATAGAGCTCCCCTATGACCCAGCAATCCCACTTTGGGGCATTTACCCAAATGAGCACAAACAAGATCATTCTAAAGCTACCAGCACAACTATATTTATTGCAGCATTATTTACCATATCTAAGAGATGGAACCAACCCAGATGCCCCTCAGTAGATAAATGGATCAAGAAAATGTGATATATATACACAATGGAATTCTATGCCTCCATCAGAAAGAATGACCTTGCCCCATTTGTTAGGAAATGGAAAGACTTGGAAAAAATTATATTAAGTGAAGTAAGCCAGGCCCAAAGAAACATAGGTCCCATGTTTCCCTTATTTGCAATAACTAGTGTATGTCTGAGACAAGCAGAAATGGTCAGATAAGTTGATGTTAGGCAAAATGAATCCCAAGATAAGGACTCAAATGTTTTTTCTTTCTTGCTATATTGTTTCTAACAAATTATAAGATGATTTCTTTGTTGCTTTGTATGTCCCTCCCCCATGGTATAACCCCTATTTTCACTGTATTTGATGTTGGTGTAATTTGTGGAGAGGAAGGGAAAAAACAAATCATTTAAATAGGGATACAAGTAGACCCATTGCAACAATAGATGTACAAGACCTTATGTGGAAAAACGAACTTTACAACTTCGGGGAGGGGCCGGGGTGGGGGTGGGGGAGTGTGTAGTGGTGGAGATGGGAAGGCAGAGATGGTAGGGGAAAAACAAAGGAGGAGGCAACAATGCTAGATAAGAAATGTACTCATTACCTTGCTCATGTAATTGTAACCCCTCTGTATGGTATTTTCACAATTAAAAAAAAAGTCTCAATGACTTTTCTGGACAGGCTGGTTTCGAAACTCAAGCCTCAGATTTCAGCCTCCTGCATAGGAAGGATTGCAGGTGTGAGCTACTACTGTCTGGCTAAAGTTTTCATCGAACTAAATATTAATTTCTAGATCACAGGGTGTTTGTGGGCACAGAGTCTAAGATAGTCAAACTTGTTTGCAAATCTATCAAATACACAGTATATAACACTGAACTTAATTTCTTCAATCTGAATCGATGGGTAAGTTATACTTTTAGATAATTATTTAGAAGATGTGGGGTTTTTTGGGGAGGGGGCGGGTCCGGTCGTGGGGCCTGAACTCTTGGCCTGGGTGCTGTCCCTGAGCTCTTCAGCTCAAGGCTAGCGCTCTACTACTTGAGCCACATTACACTTCCACTTTTCTGAGTGGTTTATTGGAGATAAGAGTCTCATGGTCTTTCTTGCCCGAGCTGGCTTTGAACCGAGATCCTCAGATCTCAGCCTCCTTAGTAGCTAGGATTACAGGTGTGAGCCACCGGCACCTGGCAGAAGATGTGTTTTGTGCCTGGCCAATCTGTCCAAGGGAATGGAAATGAAAAGGAATATTCCAATTCTGAGCACAATTGTTAAAGATACTTCTCAGAAGGGTTCTTATTCTTATGCTTGATTCTTGTAGCAGCTTGCCCATGGGAAAAAGAGCATGATGATGTGGCTAATATATTTTTTATAGGAACTATGTAATGTAGTTTATACATTTGAATCTTTTTGAGAAAATCTTCTTATTCCTTAGCATAAAAATTGAGTATTAAAAAATGTGTCAGAGACCAGTTTGAAGGACATAACAGTGAGTGAACACTTCGGCCCTTGAGAAAAGGCCATAAGGAAGCTATTTAAAGTACAAATTGCTTTAAACAGTATGAATGCCCTTATAATAGAAAAATGGAAAATTGAGCTACACTGATCTGGAAATACATATTTAGTTAAATGAAAATTTAGCCAGCACTTATGGCTCACACCTACAATGCTTTTTTCCCCCCTTACCATCCCTTCCCTCCCTCCCTTCCTCTGAGGTTCTTTTTTTTTTTTTTGATTGTGATTAAGTGATTACATAATTTCCTGAATTTCACAGTATTGTGGAATAATGATGCTCATTTAAAGTCACAAGTTCATTCTAACTTTCCTGGAGCAAATTGTCTATCACAGTCTATAACATGTAACGGTGTACACATATACCCATACATGTGATCAGCCACATGGGGATATTTAATAGTGGTTCAACCAGTTGAGTGGGAGTTCTTTGTTTCTTAAGTCCTGTTAGTTTTGCCGTATCCATTTTGAATTTAGCATCCACTTATCAGGGAGATCATGTACCGTTTGTCTCTTCGCTCTTGGCTTACCTCACTCAACATGATTCCTTCTAGCTCCATCCAT
>NW_012267318.1:6770140-6787998 GCF_000151885.1 Dipodomys ordii
TGTACTGATTTTAATGAAAAGTTTATTTTGTCAGATATCAGGATGGCTACACCTGCTTTCTTACTGGGGGCATTTGATTGGTAGATCCTTTTCCAACCCTTTACTCTGAATTTGTTTGTATGTTTGGCTGAGAGGTGGGTCTCCTGAAGGCAACAGATGGATGGGTCTTGTTTTCTGATCCAGTCTGCAGCTCTTCTTCTTTTGATTGGCAAGTTAAGCCCATTAATATTAAGAGAAAGTATAGAGAGATGCATTGTTGTCCCTGTCATTCTGTTCTCCTAAGTTTTTCTTCTTTCCTTTCCTCCTGTGCTTGCTCAGTTAGACTTTGAGTAATGCCTGTTTGGGGCAGGTCCCAGTTCCTGGTTGCTTTGTTCAGGTTGTGTCCCCCCTCTTAGAATTCTTTGTAATGCTGGCTTAATGTTTATGTATTCATTTAGTTTTTCTTTGCTATTAAAAATTTTCAGTTCTCCATCGAATGTGAATGCTAGCTTTGCTGGGTATATCAGTCTGGGTTGGCAGTTATTGGCTCTCAGGGCTCGTATGGTGCTTTCCCAGGCCTTTCTTGCGTTCATTGTTTGTGTGGGGAGATCTGCAGTGATTCTAATTTTTTTTCCCATTGTAGTATAGCTCCTTCTTCATTTTTGCTGCATGCAAGATTGTTTTCTTATTATTCAGATCTATCATTTTTACTATAATGTGTCTAGAAGTGTTTCTCCTGGAATCTTGCTTGTTGGGTGTTCTGAATGCTTCTGTTATGTAGGGAAGATGTTCTTTTTTGAGGTGGGGAAAAATTTCACCGATTATCTTGTTGAATAGGTTTTGCATTCCCTTGCTCTGGAATTCCTCACCTTCATCCACTCCAATTATACGAAGGTTAAATTTCTTGGCATTATCTGCTTGCTCTTGAATTTCCCTTTGGCTTAATTTGAGTTATTTTTCCATATCTGTCACTTTTTGGTCCAGTTGGTGTATTCTGTCTTCTGTATCTGACACTCTACCTTCCATTTCGTTCACTCTGTTGACCGTGGCTTCTATTGTGGTTTGCATAGAGGAAATGGATTCCTTTATGGATTCGATGTTGGTTCTCAAAGTACTGATCTCACCTCATTAAGAGGTATGTATTACCTCTAATTTGGCATTTATCTCACTTCTTACTGAGGTTTGTGCAGCTTCTATTTTTGTATGTATCTCCTGTTTGATAACCTTTATATCTTTTGATAGTTCATCCTTGTGCTCTTTCAATTTCTGGTCTATTTCTCCCTTTATTTCTTGAGTCATTGCCTCCAGGAACCCTTGGATGTAACTTTTGTCTTCCATTCCTGCTTTGCTCCCACTGGGACTCTCCCCTGCATGGCTGCTGGCTATTGAGGATAGCTTGCTATTCTGGGTGGTGATAAACCTTGTAATTTTTATCTGTGATTTTCGCATGGGGGTTCGGGAGAAGAATCTACAATTTTGTTTTGGTGTGTCTGTCTTTGCTTGGTTGCTGATTCTGTATTGGTAGAGAGAGTCTGTGCCTGATCTGGGTTCTGTTGGGAGCCTACTTCCAGCTGCTGGTCTGACCTACTTAGGATTCTCAGCTTTCTGCTGTAGATTGCTGGCAATTCCCGCCTTTGGAAGGGTTGAGCAGCCTAGACTGTTCATGTTTGCTCTTACGGGTGCTCTTGGCAAGATCAGATGCTCTGGATGCACTCTCCCAGGTGCTGGAGTCTGCTATTGACTCCTAATGTTTTTCTGTTTGTTTGTTTTTTCTGCACCCACATAGATATTTTCTTAAGTTTTTTTGTAAAGATGTAAGTTTCATAAAGTATATATGACTATAAATATTTTTAGAACATGAGAGCAATGCATCTTTACAAATAAATTACAGGAAATTATGTTGCATAAGAATTAGCTCTTCTTTGAAAATCTCACAGCACTAACATGAAGTTGGCTTTTGGGAAAGTTAGTCAAACTCTCATTTCTATGGCAAAATGTCTGAGGAAAACAATTTAAGGACCGTTTATTTAGGCTCCAATTTTGGGGGGCGCAGTCCACCATGACAGGGAAAATGGATCAGACTAGCTCATATGATGGCAGCCAGGAAGTAGAACGCCTGACAGGAAGAAGCTAAGTGATAAGCAATAACTTCCAGAAATGCCTCTAGTGACCTGCTTTATCCAAATAAGCCCCACCTCCTAAAATCTGAAGTACTTATGTGAACAATGCCACCACCTGAGCACCAAGGCCTCCACATATGAGCTTGCTGGGGACATTTTTCTATTTAAATGGTACAAGTACATTTTTGATAACATCTTTCATTTGCCCCTACTACTTGTGTATATGTGTGTGTGTGTGGGGGATCATGGGGCCTGAACTCTGGGCCTGGGCTCTGTCCCACAGCTCTTCAGCTCAAGGCTAGCACTCTACCAATTGAGCCACGGCACCACTTCCAGCTTTTTCTGCTTATGTGGTGCTGAGGAATCAAACCCAGGGCCTCATGTATGCAAGGCAAGCACTCTACCACTGAGCCACTTTCCAAGCCCTATTAGATGTATTTTAAAGATACATATTGTTAAACTCTACAATGTCTGGGGAATCTAGTCTCATTTGTCTTTCCATACCTAAAGTACCAAGAAAGTTCTCAACACATTAATAAAACCATGTCATAAAAATAAACTAGCAAAACAAAATTAATTTTATGGGTAATAGAATTAACTGGTTCATTTAAAAACATGTTTCATAAATATTCTATGTTTAGATGATAAAATATATGTAATTAAAATTGGCAAGCACTCTACCATTGAGCCACCTTCCCAGTCTCCCCACCCCCCATCTGTTTTTATGTTCTGGTATGCTGCTCTGGAGTGAATTTTTGACAATGTATATCTTAATACAACTTTGCCTGATCCAGGAATAGTAGTATGTGCTATAATTCTGGAGAGGCTGAGGGAAGAAGAGTTTGTGTGTTTGGAGATCTTGTCTCAAAATCCAAAAAAACAGCATGAGTATTAGATTGAGTCATTCAGATTTATTAGCAGATACATGAAGACTCTTATAATCTTTAAATCATATCGTATTTGATATCAAAGCCCTTTTGTTTTCAATTTTATTTATGTTATTTAAGGAAAAGAGCCTAGGATTTTAGAGAGATTCAAGATTAAGGCAGATAAATCATGTCTAATATATTAGAGCTTAGCCTAATCATCACTGCTTCTGGGAAGCCTTATTTCCAGAGATTCCTATCCTTTCCTTCAAGGCATCTGTCTAGGATGCTCATTATTTTAAAGATTATGAACTGTCAGATTAAATAGTAAGCTCTATGAGGATTCAGAGACAAGTTTTAACACAACATCTGAGAAAAACAGTGAGCATTCAGTAAATATTTCTTAAATTGACAAGTAATTACTTGTTTTCATGACCTCCTTTGCCTGTGTCTTCCCAAAGGCTCTAAGGTTCAATTGATTTTTATGATTACTCCTCTAGTTTGGCTTCCATTTCCAAAACTCATGAAGAAATTTAACTGACATTGTAACTGTATTAAAAGGTGGAATCTTTAAGAGATGATCATGTGATGAGAGCTCTGCTCTCGTGGAAAGATGACTTCCTTATGAAAATGGCCTTGCTATAAAGCAGTTCCTTTTCACCTTCTCAGTCTCTCATTCATGCCCTTTTGCCTTTATGCCTTCCTTCCTGGGGAGACACAGCAAAAAGACCTTTGCTACATATGTGAATACCATGCTCTTGGGCTTTCTAGAACCATAAGGCAAATAAACTTCATTGCTTATAAATTAGCCAGTCTGTGGATATTCCCTTTATTTTAAAAAGTAATTAAAAAATTCTAGGACTGCTTGATTGCAGATCTGAGAAATGAATGATCTTTCATTTTTCAATGTATCCTGTTGCTAAAGACAAGCCTCCTTTTTCTATCACAATAATAACCACTTCCTTAGAGTTTATATTTTGTGTAGTGAAAGCAGGCTGCTGCCTAAATTCATATATTTACTTCTCAGCTTACTTTGTATTAACTCTCAAGTTACTTTACCTTATAACATCTCTGCTATCTCACTGGAATAAAATGGAACACTTTAATGAGATCTAGGCATAGGGTTTTTAAATGTTACTTTCCATTTTGTTTCTTTGGCCCATATTTAAATCAGAACATACCCAGGGCTTCAAGGAGCCAGAGATCTAACTATGTTACACATACTCTATAAGAGTTGTTATTATAACCTTTCCAATGAGTCATGTACTACTACAAAAAAGGAAAAGAAAAACGATAAAAAAAAAGTCACCAGAAACCAAACACAAACACAATAAAGTTAGTCCCAGGACGAATAAAGAACTCAAATGTTTCTTCCTATGATAAATCCTGTGATGTGGTGATGTGATCCAGTGAGAATGAATGTAAAACAGACGGAATGTGATATCATTTTCTACTTAAAATCGTGACCCACAGAATAAGCTTTTATTATGTCATAATTCTTTTACTTATTTAGAGTTGACTTAGGAATCTGTATCCATTCTCTTTATCCAATTGATTCCTTTAAAAGTTGCATCTTTGAAGCTCAATACCTTTCTTTTCTCATTCATTCAATAATCTATTCATTCTTTTTCTTTTCTTTTCTTTTCTTTTTTTTTGATAGTCCTAGGGCTTGAATTCAGGGCCTCTGGGCACTGTCCCTGAGCTTCTTTTTTGCTCAAGGCTAGCACTCTACCACTTTATCCATAATGCCACTTCCAGCTTTTTCTGTTTATGTGGTACTGAGGAATCAAACTCAGGGCTTCATGCATGGTAAGCAAGCACTCTACCACTAAGCCCCATTTCCAGCCCCATTCATTCATTATTAAAGTGCCAAACCTTGTCCACGCATGGGGGAAAGAAAAGTAAATATCATACATTTTCTTAGAGACTTCTAATCTAGTGAGAAGGGTCATGTCAATGGATAATATTACAAGATTTATACTGAAGTTTGTACAAAGTAGTATGAGAACACAGACAGAAGAGCAAATGATTCTGCCTCTGGGAAAAGGGAAGGGTTCATGGAGGAGTTAACCTCTAAACTCAGTTTGAAAGAATAGTAGTGTTTCAGGAGAAGAAAATCCCAAAGTCATGAAAGAACAAAAAGAATACAGCGTTTCCAAAGAACAGTAAGGATTTTATGTGACTCCATCCGATGGTGCCTGGGGAATAATGGTAGCAAAAGATATATGAAAGGTAAATGAGGACCACAGATAAGAAGTCACATGTTAAGGAGTTTGATTTTTTTGTTACAGATAATGGAAACCCAATATATTACTTTAATAAAAATGCTGTATTTGAAAATTGAGAAAGTTGAAAACACTGGAACACTATATAGTATCATAGTTTTAAGCATGAATAATCATCTCCATTATTCTACCATGTCCTCATCTGAGCTTAGCTCATTTTTTTAAGGTTGGAACTGGAGCTTGAACTCAGGGCCTAAGCAGTATCTTTTAACTTTTTCATTCAAGGTTAGTACTGTACCACTTGAGCCCTAATGCTACTTCATTGGCGATGGTTAATTGGAGGTGAGTCCTGTGAATTTTTCTGTGTGGGATGGTTTTGAATTGTGATTCTTAGATGTCAGCCTCCTAAGGAGAAGGGTTACTGGTAAGTCACTGGTACCTAGCTTTGTGCTGTGCTCTGTGTGTGTGTGTGTGTGTGTGTGTATGTGACTATATGTGCCACTGATGCCCTTCTCTATGATTTTTTTGTGGACACTTTTTTAAAACAGTATTTTTATTGCATAGCAAGTTAGATAGTGAAAAGCACACAAGACACATGAACAACTTGAGAAGTTCCTCAGCCAAGAAAAGGTATATTAAAACTATGAATCTACTAAGATCTTAAAAATGCTGGGTATCATTATGTTCCGATTTGCTATCATGATTGAAAAGAGCATTGTATAACTAGTTTACAAGGTATTTCCAATTGTTTCTCCAATTTCTTTCTCTTTTATCCAATTCCTCTTAATGTTTCAAGAAGTGCATATCTTAAACTTTAATCCAAATACTGTTCATGTAAATAAAAACGGAGGAAATCAATGCCTCAAATCTTAACTGTTGTTGTTATAAAATAAAGAATACTGTTCAGAACTTCGTGCTTAGAATTTTAAAGACACAATTAATGATTTATCAATAAGTAAAGACAAGTGGAGTCATGACATCACAATTGGGATATTTGGGAACAGGTAAGAAACAGCTATAAGCAACCCTGAAATCATACCTTTTTGTTGGGTGGGTAAAGTTTCCATTTTCAATACATTCTCAAATTTTCCATTATGAATAATGTCTTCTTAATTTATATCCTAGATAGAGACCTGAGGCTTTAAAAATATTGTGTTGAATCAGATGTGGTGTCACACTCTGGTAATTCCAGGTACTTCGGAGAGACAAGGGCAGGAGGATCAAAAGTTCAAGGTCAACTCAAGTAAAAGTTAGTTGACCTCTAACTAAGAGAGAAAGAAAGAGAGAGAAAGAAAGAAAAGAAAGAAAGAGAGAGAGAGAAGGAGGGAGGAAGGAAAGGAGGGAAGTTGGGAAGGAGGGAGGAAGGAGGGAAGGAGGAGGAAGGAAGGAAGGAAGGAAGGAAGGAAGGAAGGAAGGAAAGAAGGAAAACAAGTTATAAAACAAAGGATTGGGGAATAGCTCAAGTGGTAGAGCACTTGCCTGGCATCCACAAGGCTCTGAGTTTTATCTTCACGCAACAAAGTAAATATTTGGAAGAATCACACTTTTAAAATATCTTCCTTGGAATGAAGGAAGCTCAGGGTCAATGAGAGTCACATGTAATTGGATGTTGAATGGCTGTGTATAAAATTTCTCTAAGCATTTTAAGAATATTCTGCATAAGACTAGAAAAGTTGATGTCAAAAAGACAAAAAGAAAATGTATTGTCTGTCCAGTTTTATATGTAATTCAACAGGTAAACTTTGGAATTCAGCATTTAGAAAAAATTCTTATCTATCAAATTTAAATAATCTTTAATTCTTACATTGAAGTTGTTTGAAATCATAAGCTTGATGTTTTCAGGTATTTTTCATGCTTGCATTTTGAGGCCATGTACATTTATATAGGAGGAAAAGAACATTTAATTTGTGATCTAATTTCCTTTGTACTTAGAATACACTAATGAAACACTGTTAACATTGGTTATAAGCCAGTTAAACCAGGTGCTGGCAGTTCATGCCTATAATCCTAGCCTCTCAGCAGTTTGAGATTTGAGGATTGGGGTTCAAAACCAGCATGAGAAGAAAAGTGGTAAGACTTAATCCCCAATTAACTAGCAAAAAGCTGGGCCAGAGGCTTGGCTGAAGCAATAGAGCACCAGCTATTAGCAAGAGAGCCAAACTAATGGAAGACCCTGAGTTCAAGCCCCAGTATTGACACAAAAGAAAAAGTAAAAAGAAAAAAAAAGTGATTATAAAAAATTTTTAGTAATCTAGCTATATTTATTTTTAATTTAAGCATTAGTTTACCCTGTAAGTACCAGGAGAGTAAGAATCCTGCCTGTTTTAATATTATCTATAAAATTTAAAGTTGTTTCATTATTCTATGTTATGATTATCTACTATCCCAACCATCGAAACTTTTCATTACAAGTACTATGTGAAATTATTTCTTTTTTTCTTGTGTTCTTTTTCTCCCGATGGTTTAACTCTTGTACCAGTATTTAATGTTGGTACTCTGGGTATTATATATACATTTATCTTATTTAGGGAAGGGAAGAGGGAATTACAAAATGGTGAGACAAAGTAAAAAGGGTGAACCAATGCAACAGCCATACTCACAAGATAACATGTTGGAAATGAGCTTTACAACTTGTGGAGGTCTTGCGGGAAGGAAAGTGGGATTAAAAAAATGAGGAAGGGTATCAATATTTGATAAGAAATATACTCACTACCTTATGTATATAACTGTAAACCCTCTGTACCTCATCATGACAACAAAATTAAATTTAAAAAAAATGAAAGCTCAAATAGAAATCAAAACTCACTACTTTCTTGATGAACAACTAATTTTCTTCTATTTAATGATTTTCTCAAATTGTAAACAAAATATAGGAAAAGTGAAATGAGATTTTTTTACATAAACCTGACTATGATTAGCTAAAACTAAGTTTTGAAAAGGCACATAGTGGAAATTTTAATCCTAAGCCCTCAGTTAAACTTAATATTGATGCTGTAAAGCTAGTTTCAAAGAATTACATTAAATTATTTTTAAATATAATAATTTCAAATTAATTTAAGTAAAAGACAGTTTGGCCACAGAGAATCAATGACTATCAAGTAAGGATATATGTATTTTTTGGTGATTTAGAATAAAACTTCAAGCAGAATATAGTTGAAAGGAAAAAAATCATTTTACTCTTTTGATTTTTAAAAATAACTCCATTATATGGATTAAAGAGATAGAAAGGCTCAAAAAGGAGAGGAAGGTCTCTGAATATACTGGGTGTTTTGCACTAAGGCCAACTTTATTTTGAAGATAAAAATTTACATTTTTTCTTTTATCACAAAAGCTGGAGGAAATACATTTCAGCCCTCAACATACTTATTTTGCTTTGAGGATAAAGAGAACTTTGCTCTCTTATTTATGGCTTCTTCCTATTTCTCTACAATTGCTCCATTCAGGGAAATAAAAGGGACATTTGTTTTACTGATTTCCATCTAAGCACATTATAATAGGAAAGATAACTACCAGAAAATCCATACTTAAATTACTGGAATGTAGGAAGACTGAGAAATCCCTTATAGAGCACAAAGAGGTCAGACGTAACACCCTAAGCCTCATCATGGTCTGGAATAAGATCCTCTGATGATTTGGGGTCCATTCATAGAGCATGGCTATGGGAAAAAAGTCTCTAGATTTGACATTCAGTGTAAGCAAATTTGATATATATGATTCACAGCACATTGATATATAAAATTCACAGCACAAAACAAAATGGTGGTGCAAGGTGGAAATGATGAACTGTGTTGTCATTATTTCAAATGCTATCATGTCATGGTTATTTTTTGTTTGTTTTCTGTTTTCCCTCTGGCTATGGAGTTTTAATTGAAGAGCCTCCTGTGCTTGTTTGGTCAGCTTGTTTAGCTAGATTATCCAGCTGGCACACTGGCACTTAAGCCATGCCATCAGCCAGTTATTTCTGGAGTTGAGGTTTCATGGACTTTACTAGTTGGGCTGACTTCAATCCAAAGTTTTCCAGCTCTCTGCCTCCAGAGATCTGTCACTCCCACACTGTGTTATATACTTTTAAAACTTATCTTTAAGTAGTTGTACAAAGGAGTTGACATTTAGCAAAGTTTATGAATATATCTGGATCAATGTCACCCCTTTCAATATTTTCACCCATCCCTACCCTACCCACCTCTACCCTCATCTTTATTTTATGGTATATATAGTGAATTAGTGACTGCATTCTTCCTCTTTTGTCTTCATTTGTCTACCACTTTCTCCTTGACCCCACTCAGCCTCCCTTCAAGTACTAGATTCCTGATGTTTTATTTTGCTGAACTTTAACTTCACCTTTATATTTTCTACACACTATTTGAGTTTGTGGTATGTATTTTTAAAATTTCAACAGTGCAACACTCACTTTTTGATTAGTTAATATAACTATTTTATGTGTTTCATATTTGTTTATTCTCTGAATTACAAAGGCAAAAGCAAACTACCAAATAAAGAAAACCAAGCTCAGGAAATAGAATATTTGATTCTGAAATAAACTTCTTATTGAGGAGAGTCTCCTACTGGACCTAGAACAGTCTTTTTTTTATGTCAGACAAAGATTACATTTATTTTTGAAAAACATCATGCCTTCCCTTGCTCTCTCCCAGTTTTTCCCTCTGTACCTACCAATAAATTGTATAGTTCATTTTCAGCTTAATATCTAGTGAGTACCACTGCTGCATTTATTCACCCTTTGTCCCACCATTTCTGTTCACACCCTTTCCTCCCAAAAACAGATAAAAATAAACAAAAGAAAATCAAAAGAAAACAAAATAAGTAACAAAGATAAAACCTTTTATTTCCCTTTGCTGGATGGACCTAGAACAGTCTTAATTCTCATGTTCCCTTTGTAGGGGAGGAATTGGGTAGATATTCAGATGGCTAAGATAAAAACTGTAGCTAAGCACCTTTTGTTTAAGCAGTTTTTAAATCTATTTGGGTAGACAATCCTAAAAATGAACTTTAAGCAAGAGAAAAAAACCCTAGCATGTAGGCTTCAATGAACATTTAATTATCAAACAATTTCTTTAAAGAAAGGAGAAATTGCTAGGCACCACTGGCTCATGCATGTAATCCTGGATACTCAGGGGGCTAAGATCTGAGGATAATGGTTTTGCAGCCAGTTCAGGCAGGAAAATCCATGGGTTATCTCTAATTAACCACCTAAAAAGTGGCCAAGTGCTAGCCTTGGCAAAGCTCAGGGACAGCACCTAAACACTTAGTTCAAGCCCCAGGACTGGCACAAATAAAAGAAAAAATGGAAGGAAGGAAGAAAGAAAAAGAGAGAGAAAGAGAGAAATAAAGAGAAAGAGAAACAGAGAGAACAAAAGGAAGGACTGAAGGAAGAAAGAAAGAGAAACAATTGCTTTTGTCATTAAACTAAACAGTTTGCCTGGGATGTTTAATGACCACTTATCCTTCAATTTCTCTAAGAGTAATTATTAATACAACAGAGCAGAGTTCAGATTCTTTTCTTTTTTATCACAGTCTCCTAAATGAACTGCCTTGTTATCTACTCTGTTTCTTAGAAAAAAATTACCATGGATGCTATTCATATTGGAGCCACTTTTTTTTTTTTTAAGAAAAAGCTGGTCCTGGGGTTTGAACTCAGGGTCTAGACACTGTCCCTGAGCCTCACTGCACTAAAGGCTAGCATTCTACCACTTCAGCCACAGCACCACTTCCAGCCTTTTCAGAGTAGTTTATTGGAGATAAAGAGTCTCGCAGACATTCCTGCCCAAGTTGGCTTTGAACTGCGATCTTCGATCTTAACCTCCTGAGTTGCTAGGGCTATAGGTGTGTGAGCCACCGGTACCCCACTGGAACCACTTTCTATTACTTTATTCTATTATTTTTTCAGTGCTCTGTATCAAACTCAGGGCTTTGACCATGTTAGGCAATGCTCTACCACTCAGCTATATACCCAGATCTCTAAACTTCTATCAAATTTTATTTCATTCTATTATAGTAAACTTTATTTTAGGATACATTAAATAGCAAGAACAAAACAAATTCCACAAAGTTTGACACTTGAACAATATGGTCATGAAATTTTCAGAATAGCTCTAGCCATAGCTTTCAAAATCTGAACTAGTAAACACAGTTGAGACAGGAAACCATTTAATGTTTTTGTATCCTGTCACATTGGTGTAGTGTTTAGTACAGGAGCCCAATCAATTACTGATACAAACTGATAAGCAACATGGTTGTGAATACCACATTAAAAATGATTGCTGTCATGTGTACAAGTTATAATAATCTAGTATTTATGATATTAAAAATGTCTTCCTAAACAAATAATTTTATGAATAGTTAACAGAACCAATTATATATCAGGCACGTCACATATAATATCTTTTCTAAAACACAATAACTACTCTGAAAAGTTGATATTCCTTTTATTTAACCATATGGAAACACAAGCTTAGAAAAATGAAAAAAATATGTTAAGTTCTACTCATTATGAAGCCAGTAAGGGATTGGCTATAAAATCCTGATCATTTGGACATGTAAGAAATAGTTTAATTAATCCTTGAAATTAAGTTAAAAATGCAAATCTATATCTGGGAAGCTTACTAGCATTAAAAAAGATATATTCTTTTTTTAACTTTTCTATTTATTGTTATTATAAAGGTGACATACAGAAGGGTTCCAATTACATTAGTCAGGTAAAGCGTACACTTATTTTTGGACAATGTCATCCTTTCCCTTGCTCTCTCCCAGTTTTTCCCTCCCAATGTATTTTTTTCCAATATATTTTTTCTTGCCTACCTACAACATAGGCTAATACTGTAAGAGTGCCAAAGGTGACAAGCTGAACTTAGGGGGTTCATCATGGTGCTATTTGGTTTGTGTTGAAACTACACTGCTCTTGTCCCTAGCAGAATCAAAGGTTCTTCCCAGTGTTGAAGAGAGGCAAACCCTAAAAAGAACAAAAGGAATTTCCTGGAGCTTGTCTGTGGCAGTGTTTACAGGAATACCACTAAACAGCTCTAGAAGCAAGACAGAACGTTTTATGAGTTGTTTCAGATGCTTAGAGACAAGAAAAATGGTGACATTAGTAAACAAAAATATTAAATAATAACAACGTATCTTTATTAGCTGGAGATTAACTGTTAATATCCTGTATGTGTGTGTGTGTGTGTGCACACGCGTGTGTGCGTGCGCGCATCAGTTGTGGGGCTTGAACTCAGTGCCCAGGTGCTGTCCCACGTTTCTTTTGCTAAAGACTCATTTGAGCCACAGCACCATGTCTGGCTTTTTCTGAGTAATGTATTGGAAATGAGTCTCACAGACTTTCCCCAGGCGCCGCCCCACCCCTCACCCCCGCCCCGCCCCGCCCTGCCCCCCAGGCTGGCTTCAAAGCATGTTCCTCAGATCTCACACTCTTGAGTAGTTAGGAGCCACCAGTCCCTGGCTTGCTCATATCTTAATATGAGTGGTTATGTCTATCCCTTAATAATCATTCTTTTACTTTTTTTGGCCACTCCTGGGGCTTGAACTCAGGGCCTGGGCACTGTCCCTGAGCTTCTTTTGCTCAAGGCTAGCACTCTACCACTTGGGCCAGAGTCATTTCTGGCTTTTTCTGTTTATGTGGTACTGAGGAATCGTACCCAGGGCTTCATGCATGCTAGGCAAGCACTCTACCACTAACTCACATTCCAAACCTAATAATCATTCTTAATATGACAGGTTACTCTTCAGGCTAATAAAGATATCTATATCTATCAATATAGACATCTTTATATGTCTGTATTTATGTGCATAGACATATTCTTAGAAATATAAATATATTAGACCCATTTTCCTGTGAAGAACTATGAAAGTAAAACAGAAAAATGATTTTTCTGAAGATAAAAGCACAAATCTTGGAGAAGGGCACAGAGAAGTCTGTCCTTCCCCTAACTTATCTGCTAGTCTAGAAGCTGTTCAACTGGCAAGAAGTCATGCAGAAAATGAAAACAGAGAAGCCAAGAGCTTTTAGGAATTCTGTTAAGAAAATAAATATTGGAGTTCAGGACCCATTGAGGATGGAGGGCCTACTGAAAGAGCCACCATAGGAGTAAGAATGAGCTTGAACTAGAATAGGGCTAACAAAAATGGAAAAGCAGTTGACATAATTTCAACTCTTTATTAGGTTAAGGCACCCTGCCCTCAGCATAGCTCCCTACTAGATGTAAATTCTTTATGAATGTAAAAATATTGTGTTAACTATTATAAGTAATCTTGAGATGATTTAAAGTACATAGGAGGATGTCTGCAGGTTATATGTTAAAACTATATAATTTTGTAAGAGAAACTTGAAACATCAGCATATTTTGATATCCAAGGAGGGTTCCGGAATCATTTCCCATGCATATCAAGTTACAACTGCATGGTGTGATTAAAAAGAGGATTTTACAAAGAGCTTTATGTGAAATAACTTAAATGTTTGGATTGTATGTACAAATTCCTAGAAAACTACAAAGTGGTAAAGTTTCCCTTCAAGAGACACTAACAAGAAAACAGAAGTCAGGCCATGAATTGCAAATATAACTGCCAAAATGTGGTACATAATATGTGAATAACTCCTACAAACCAAGGCTAATGGCTCATCTTATAAATATACAAATTTTTGGACAGAGCTGGGTAAGGTGGCACATGACTATAATCTCATCATTCAATAGGCTAAGGCAGTAGTATTGGGATATTGAGGCCAGTCTGTAATACAAATGATGTCTCAAAAATACTTTTTTTTTTTGTTGTTGGTCGTGGGTCTTGAACTCTTGGCCTGAGCGCTGTCCCTCAACTCTTCAGCTCAAGGCAAGTGCTCTACCACTTAAGCCACAGTGTCACTTCCGGTTTTCTGAGTGGTTTACTGGAGGTACGAGTTTCACAGCCTTTCCTGCCAGGGCTGGCTTTGAACCACGATCCTCAGATCTCAGCCTCCTGAGTAGCTAGGACTACAGGTGTGTGCCACCAGTGCCCAGCTGAAAATGCTTTTTTTTTTAATTGTGAAAATACTGTACAGAGGGGCTACAATTACATGAGCAAGATAATGAGTACATTTCTTATCAAGCATTGTAGCTTCCTCCTTTGTTTCCCCTTCCCATCTCTTCCTATCCTCCCCCCCACACCCTCCCACCAAAGTTGTAAAGTTCGTTTTTGATATAATGACTTGTACATCTCATTGTTGCAATGGGTCCCTCCACAAATTATACCAACCTCAAACACAGTGAAAGAAGGGGTTATACCGTGGGGGAGGGGCATACAAAATAACAAAGAAATGATCTTATAAATGTGTTAGAAACAATTGCATGAAAGAGAAAAACATCTGAATACATATCTTAGGGCTCATTTCCCTAACATCAACTTATCTGACCTTTTCTGCTTGACTCAGATATATACTGGTTATTGCAAATAAGGGAAATCATGGGACCTATGTTTCTTTGGGCTTGGCTTACTTCACTTAATATAATTTTTTCCAAGTATTTCCATTTCCTAACAAATGAGGCAATGCTATTCTTTCACATGGAGGCATAAAATTATTGTTTATATACCACATTTTCTTGATCCATTCATCTACTGAGGGGCATCTGGGCTGGTTCCATATCTTAGCTATGGTAAATAATGCTGCAATAAACATAGTCGTGCTGGTAGCTTTAGTGTGGTCTTGTTTGTGAACATTTGGGTAAATGCCCAAAAATGGGATTGCTGGGTCATAGGGGAGCTCTATGTGGAGTCTTCTGAGGAACCTCCATACTGCTTCCCAAAGTGGTTGAACAAGTTTACATTCCCACCAACAATACAGTAGAGTTCCTTTGTGGTCACATCCCCTCCAGCATCTGTTGTTATTAGAGTTCTTGATTATAGCCATTCTAACTGGGGTGAGGTGGTATCCCAATGTTGTTTTGATTTGCATCAAAATACTTTTGAACAGACACTTCACAAAAGAACTAACACCATGTACCCAACTCATTAAAACTAAAGACTGAAAATACCAAATGATGCTATATGATAGAATGACTTTATCCTCCTTTTCAACTAGAGGAAATACATTTGAAGAGTGTAGATGTAGGTAGATTTATGGAAAAAGAGATTACTTGGCTTATGCTCATAATTCCTATTTTTCAGAAAGTCTAAGGAAAACCATTATGACTCCTGATATGAATAGGAAAAAGGAAAAAATTGGAAGCATTTTGTTTAGAGGGAAAGAGAAAACTATAGAAAAGGAACAGACAAGATGACTCATGTGGACAGCCTATTTATGTGGCCACCCAATTGTTAAGCTGTAGAGTGCAAGTATAAAAACATAAAAGCATGAGGTTATTCATGTTTTTTTGCTAGGCAAGTGTTAGAAGTTAAAGTTGAGGATATTTTCATAAGATTAATGGTAGGATTTGTGAATATACATACAATGGAGGGATAAGGGAAGGAAGAATTTATGCACACACAAATACTAGTGAAAAAATAATGCAATCACTGAATTTAAGGTTGTTTGGATATGAAGTACAAGGATGATGGGAATGTATAGCCACATTTAAGAAATGTATTAAATGGGAACTGCATAATGCCAAAGTATCTAATGATGAAATAAACTTATTTTTTATTCCATATTCATTGTGTGATTTTAAAATGGTTACCTTGTCTTCCAAATCACCATCTTTCCATATCTATAACATCTTTAGCTCTGATCTTCTCTTTCATATGTTTACTAATATCTTCTATTGTAGTTTCCCTTGTTCCCTTGGACATCCTATCTCCTCCTTGCTCTATTCCTGATCAGTACTGAATGACACTGAAATGCTGCTCACAATAAACAAGTGTCATGAAGTCTTCTGCCTTGAGGCAGAAGAACTTTCTTTACAACACCTACAATCGAGACCATAAAAGGAACCTATTTTAGTTGTGTTGTGTGTGTGTGTGTGTATGCATATGTGGTACTGTTGATTTTTTTGGTGGTACTGCAGTTTTCAGGACCTCTTGCCAGCTCACCAGCTCTGGTGATGCTCTTGTCATTTGAACCATACCTACAGCCCCGCTTTTGTTTCCTGGTTATTTCTGATAGAGTCTGGCCAACTTTTCTGCTTGATTGGCATCAAAGCTAAATTGTCCACCTATCAGGCTCCTGAGTTTCTAGGATCACAGGCCTGAACCACATCTGGCACCTAGTTATGAAAAAAGGTTTTCTAATCAATAAATAAACAGTTGAATGTTCTTATTTGGCTACTCCAGATCACCTAACGCTGGCATTCAACCATATATGGCTTTTTTTTTTGCACTGGCTTTTGTGAGTATTGTTTTTAGGTGGCCACAGAAAGTAAAGTCGCCAATATTCTGTACAGTTTCCTTTGTCTGAAAACACTGTGGAGCAGCTGACATGTTTACCAAACAGTCTAATACTAAACAGGTGGCGACAGACTCGCAAGACATGGACTGCTTTCATCTTCCTGGCTGTTCTCAAGCCACCTCTCAAAACAAAGCCAAATTAACATCTCCTCTTTTCTTCAAGGATTGAGATGGCTCGGGATTTTTCCTCTGGACCCGGTTTGTGAAAGAGGGATTTTAGTTAACCAAGTCTGATAGGTTACGCGTTCCAGGTCTTCACATAAAATGCAGGCTGGAAAATTACTTGTGACAAGCACTAAAGGCAACGATGCTTTCCACACACACACACACCAAGCCCGACTCCGGTGGATTTTCAATGTTTCCTGCTCCCTGGGACTGGCTTCGCCTGCTGAGATGGTTTCCCGGCGACACCCCTGGCTCCCGGAGCAGAAGGTCCAAGGAGCCGGCGCGCGGAGATCCCCCCGGGCAGGCCTAAAGGACAAGGCCCGGTGTTGGGCAGCGCGGGGGCCGCGCCCACCCTACGCTGGGCCTTCAAGACTGCGACACGAACACAGCTCGAGTTCCTAACCTCTCCTATGACTCACTCTCGGCCAAGATCACCAAGGCAGGGACAAAACCCAACCAACCCAACCCAAAGACAGTAACCCGAACCCAGTGGGCGGGAAAGAGGAAAAGGATGACGTCACCACTGCCACCTCGCCGGGCCGGGCGCAACCCTCTAAAGATGGAGAAAAGACTCACACGCCGGCGCTGCCGGCGCCGCCCACGTCTTCAACGTGCGCAAGCGCACAGGGAGGCCCCGCCTCCTTCGCGCTCCCGCCAAGATCCAGCTGGCCCACTTCGCGCACGAGCACGCGCGCGCTCGCGTGAGCCGGAAGTCACAGCCTCCAGGCAAAGCCTCCAGCTTCCGCCCCGAGGCTTCACTTTTGCTGTCCGGTTCCGGTTCTAGCCCCACCCTCACGCGAGAACGCTCGACAAGTCTTAATATCCGGGACCGGGGCGGGGGCAGGGATGGGGGGGGAGCGGGAGGAGTTTGGGAGGTGGGAGAGGGGAAGCGGCGTGCGCTGGCGCCGACGCGCATTTCCGGCGCGGGGCACGGAGGAAAGGATCCGGTGACGCCGCTTCCCGTCTCCTCCACGCCACCCCGAGGCTCGGCGCTCGCGGCTCTCGGTGCGGCAGCGCCATCTGGTGCCGAGTTTCCCGCCGCCACCGGCGGAGGGGGCGCGCCCCCGCCCCTCGGAACCTTCCAGAGCAGCCGCGGCCCGCGCGTTGTCGGTGGTAGGGGGCAGGGCCGG
>NW_012267318.1:6788228-6796360 GCF_000151885.1 Dipodomys ordii
CCGGGACCGCCCGGCCCCGCCTGCACCCCGTCCTTTCCTTTGTCAGGACTGAGATCCCCCCTTGCTCTGCAGGCTTTGGCCGGTGTGTAAAAGCCCTTTGTGTCCCTTTTATCTGCTACACCCGTCCCGCACACACACACGCAGGGCCTGTGCGTCCAGACGCACCCGAAAGCAGGAAGCGAAAATAGGTGAAATCTGCTTTCCCATCCGCTTAGGGACCGTTGGGAAGGGCGGCCTGGGAAAGGCTGGCATCCGCTTCCTGCTCTGGGTGTCTTTCTTTGAGGTCCGTAGGGAAATGAAGCAACACCCTCCCTCCGAGTGAGCAGAGGCCATGTACACTCTCCCCTAGTGAACTGCTTGCTTGTAAACCGAGGCTTGCCTGATTCTGAGCCTGACCGGTGTAGCTGCTGTTGTCGGGCCTGCTGGGTGAGGGCCTGGCCATATCAAAACACAGGAAGAGTGAAGGAGCCCTTCGGGTTCGGATATTTGCTCTTACCAGCTCAGGTCATTTCTCCTCCATACCAGTGGCCAGAGCTCATGAAAGCAGAGCTGGGCTAAAATTCTTAGGTAATAGTGATGCTGTGGAAGTTAACACCACCCTTGGAACTAATGTAGAGTTCAGGACTGTCTTGTCAAAGACCCTGGCTATGGCAGGCCTGATGGTACCGAGCTGTATTCATAACTAAAACTGGGCAGATGAGTCATCCTTGTGACTCTGTTAAGTAATTAAGCCCTAGAACCAGGAAAGTTCCTAATAACAATAAATAATCATACAGTGTGAATATTATCATGTGATAGAGGGTGCTGTAACACCAGCTATACTAAATATTTCAATTGTTGTGATGTAATTTCTGTTCTTTTAAAGCAGCAGCTATGGAAAGATCATTAAACGACCAGAATTAAGAATAAAACAGTTTTCAAAGACGTTTTAATTTTACCCTTGGGTGAATGTAAGTTTTTTCAGTTTCCTTGTTTTATATGGTGATATTTTCTCCTTTCACTGAATAATTCACACCACTCATTAACCCTATTATGATATTTTAAAATGTACACTGCTTTCATTTGTAAAAAGAAAAATAATAGCCACATCAAAATTTGTTCATCCATCCAAAGTCGTTTTACTTCAAAGTTTGACTATGCAACTGCCTTTATTGACCCTGACCTGTGAATAAAGTTCACTGTGTGCTGCAACTTTTATCCTTGCCATGAATAGTCATACAAGTATGAATAGATTGTTATGTTCATAGTTGATGTTAATTCTGAAGTTGATAAAGGTTTGTAATGTTTGCCCTAGTGTGAATGACTTTGCTATAAAAATTACTGATATTCCAATGCTGGCGGTATGGATTGAGTGATAGAGCACCTTCCTGGCTGCTAACAAGCACAAGGCCCTTAGTTCAACTCTAAGAATTCCAAATATATATATATATATATATATATATATATATATATATAGCAACTAACTGAAGTAGTGCTTTTGCAACGATTCAGTAAGTTTTCCACTAATCAAAAGCAATTTAATAACTAGTAAAGGAATGGAATCAATGTTTGAAGTGTAATTTACTATCAAATTATAGCAGATCAGTGAGATTGTACTTTGTGTCTTTATTATACAACTTTAAAATTTCTGCATATTTAAAAATTATTCTTGTTTATTTCTATCACTTTCAGAAACAGGCTTCCTTAACTGTCTCTAAAACGAACTTGTGGGCTTTGCAAGTCATTAAGAAAAAATTCTAGACCTTTCTCTAAACTCACATGAATGAACCTAATTTCATGGACTAATTTTTTTTACTCACAAGGAAAGGCTTAGTAGTAAACGGTTGAATGAATTGTTCAGGCTTACTTAATTTGGTATTGATGGACTATCATGGTATTACCACAAATAACTAAGGGTTTTAATTTAGTACACCATTACATTGTCTAATACCAACTTTGGACTTTGGCAACTTTGCAGACTCTTCTTTTACATGCACACATGCCAACAGCTGGAATCCCACAGTATTCAAGAAGGCTCCTTTCCTGCCCATGCTTTGTGTCTATGTGACTATCAAGATTTACCTGTTCATAATTTTCGGTATTCTTCTATTCACCACAGTTTTTATAATTGTCTAGATCATGAATACATATTTTTGTTATTACTATGTTATAATTTGACTTATTTAACTCACTAAACATAAAAACCATAGATTTTATTTTGTTTTATGTTGTTCCTTTTCTCTGATTGAACCCCTCCCCTTTAAAAAAAATATATGCCAGTCCAGTGGCATAAAAGCAAGGCCTGAATGCTGTCCCTGAGCTTGTGAGTCTTTTGGGCATTCCTACCTGGACAGGTATCAACTGGAGATCCTCAGATCTCAGCCTCCTCAGCCTTTGCCCAGTCAGACTGAATCTTCTTTAATAAAGAATGGGGCATTGTAAACAACTCTCTAAAATACATGGTGTTGCCTAACCTAAGAGGTTGAGTACCATGTATTAAGGTATTCATTAACCATTTATAACAGGGAAATCACATGTTCTGTGCTTCCTTTTAAGCCTATCTTGAAATAAAGTCACTAATGAAAAAGGGAGATGTGTTATAAAGCACATCAACTCATTAATAACATAAATCATCATTATTTTGTGTGCCAGTCCTACAGCTTTAACACAAGGTCTAGGTGCTTTCCCTGAGACTTGTGTGTTCAAGTATAGTACTCTACCACTTGAGCCACAGCACTACTTGGCTTTTGGGAGTTTAAAGACCCTTGTGGACTTCCTGTTCAGGCTGGCTTTGAGCCTCAATCCTCAGATCTCAGCCTCTTAAGTAGCTAGGATTATAGGTGTGAGCCACCAGCACCTGGCCAGTACATTAATAAATAACCATTTTGTTGAGTAGTAATTATTTACTGTGGTAATTAACATTACCATTATCCTGGCTAATTTTCTTTTTTTTTAAAATTTTTTGTGAACACACTGTACAGAGGGGTTACAATTACATGGGCAGGTTAATGCTTACATTTCTTATCAAGCATTGCAGCCTCCTCCTTTGTTTACCATTCACATCCCTTCCCAGCCTCCCCTCCTACCCCCCCAATCCTCCCAGCTTCCCCTCCCTCCCCCCCCACCAACACTGTAAAGCTCGTTTTTGACATGACTACGTGTACTTCTCATTGTTGCAACAGGTCCACCTGTATCCTTAAAGGACTTGTTTTTCCCCATCTCCTCTACAAGTTACACTGACATCAAATATAGTGAAAGCAGGGGTTATACTGTGGGGGAGGGACATACAAAGCAACAAAGAGATAATCTTATAAATGCATTAGAAACAAATGCATGAAAGGAAAAAAAACATTAAAATACATACCTAAGGATTCATTTTCCTAACATCACATTATCTGACCTTTTCTGCTTGACTCATACATATACTAGCTATTGCAAATAAGGGAAACCATAGGACCTATGTTTCTTTGGGCCTGGCTTACTTCACTTAATATAATTTTTTCCAAGTTTTTCCATTTCCTAACAAATGGGGCAATGTCATTCTTTCTGATGGAGGCATAGAATTCCATTGTGTATATATACCACATTTTCTTGATCCATTCATCTACTGAGGGGCATCTGGGCTGGTTCCATATCTTAGCTATGGTAAATAATGCTGCAATAAACATAGTTGTGCTGGTAGCTTTAGTGTGGTCTTGTTTGTAAACATTTGGGTAAATGCCCAGAAGTGGGATTGCTGGGTCATAGAGGAGCTCTATGTGAAGTCTTTTGAGGAACCTCCATCCTGCTTTCCAAAGTGGTTGAACAAGTTTACATTCCCACCAACAATGAAATAAGGTTCTCTTCTGCCCACATCCCCTCCAGCATCTGTTGTTGTTAGAGTTCTTGATTTTTGCCATTCTAACTGGAGTGAGGTGGTATCTCAATGTTGTTTTGATTTATATTTCTTATATGGCTAGGGAGGTTGAGCATTTCTTCATGTGTCTATTGGCCATCCTTCTTTCTTCTTCAGAGAAGTTTCTCTTTAAGTCTTTAGCCCACTTATTTATTGGGTAGTTGTTTCTTTGAGGATTTGTTGTTAGGGGATTTCATTTTTTGAGTTCCAGGTATATTTTAGATATGAGACCCTTGTCTGTTGTATGGCTAGTGAAGATCTTCTCCAATCCGTGGGCTTTCTATTGATCTTGCTAGCTATGTCCTTTGCCATGCAGAAGCTCTGCAACTTCATGCAATCCCATTTGTCAAACCTTTCTTTGATTTGTTGTGTTTCCGGATCTCTATTCAGAAAATTTCGGCCTGAGCCAAGGAGACCTAGGGTTTCTCCTATTCTATCCTGTAATGTTTTCAGAGTGTCTGCTTTGACTTTGAGGTCTTTGATCCATTTGGAGTTGATTCTGGTGCAGGGTTTGGAGTTGGTTCTGTTGCAGGGTGATATATAAGGATCTAGCTTTAGTTTTCTACAAGTAGTTAACCAATTTTGCCAGCACCATTTACTGAAGAGGCTGTCTTTCTTCCATTCTATTGTTTTAGCTCCCTTATCGAAGATTAGATGGCTATAGGTCTGTAGGTTCATTTCTGGGTTTTCAATTCTATTCCATTGGTCCTGAGTCTGTTTTTATGCCAATACCAAACTGTTTTTTTATTACTATGGCTTTATAGTAGAGTTTGAAATTTGGTATTGATATTCTTACAGCAGTGTTCTTTCCGTTGAGGAGCGTCTTTGCTATTCGGGGTCTTTTATTGTTCCATATGAATTTTTGGATTGCCTCTTCTATTTCCTTGAAGAATGAGGTTGGAATTTTGATAGGTATCGCGTTGAATTTGTAGATAGCCTTGGCAAGTATTGCCATTTTCACGATGTTAATCTTTCCAATCCAGGAGCATGGGAGGTTTTGTCCTGGCTAATTTTCTCAGTTGTAGTTTACTTTCAATCAAGGTTTGGTAGAATTTGATGGAATAATTAGATTAAGACTACAGTATTAGAATTGCTCTAAGAAGCATTATAGAGGCCAGAGGTGGTAGTGCATGCCTTTAATCCCTATTTCTTTTTCTTTCTTTCTTTCTTTCTTTCTTTCTTTCTTTCTTTCTTTCTTTCTTTCTTTCTTTCTTTCTTTCTCTTCCTCTCTCTTTTTCTCTTTCTTTCTTTCTCTCTCTCTCTCTTTCTCTTTCTTTCTTTCTCTGGGCTCCCATTTTCTGATTTGATTTGTGTTCCATATTGTTTTCTAAAAACATCATACATAATGAATATGTAATAAATATCCATGGAAAGAAACATTTCTTTCAGAAGAAATGAAATGTAAGTTAATTTAGCTTTTTATAAATGTCTTAGCTTTTATAGCTGTCTTTTCCTTAGGAGTGTTTTTGTTGCAGTCAATGAACCTATTAAATTTTTTATGTTAGCTTGGCAATTCTGATACTCACATCTGGCTCAGTATAGGACTAATTTTTCAATTCTTTGTAGACTGACAATATACCTTTTTTTTTTTTTCAGCTACTGCCAGCTGAATCTCTGTAACCTTCATTCTGCTTTATAATGGTGTTTAACAGTTCTCAGACTTTCTAATCTTTTGGCTTGTCTTTTTTAAGGCTAATTCAAATTCCTATCATTTCAAGCTTGTTGTTTGGAAACAAGTTTGAATTATTCACTGTATTCATTTTAATGACTCATAATCCTTTTTACTGAGCTGAATTTATTGTGCTGTCAGAATGATGTTGTTGTTGTAGTAGTAGTAGTAGCAGCAGCAGCAGCAATAGTAGTATGGTGATGGTACTGGGGATTAGTACTCTAGAGTCTTGTACTTGCTTGGTGGCAAAACAGTTTTTCATTCATTATTTTTGGACAGAGTCTCCCTTTCCACATGGGTTCACCATACAAACCATGATCTGCTTACTTGTAAGTTTCTTGTCATTGCTGGAATCACAGGCACGTGCCACCATGTCCAACTTTCCTCTAGACAAAACCTCAGAAATGTTTCTGCCTAGAGTGGCCTGACATGGCAGGCTTCCAATTTCAGTCTCATATAGCTTGGAATGTCAGACAGGCACCATTGTGCCCAGCTATAGATTGCAAAAGGGTCTTGTGAACTTTTCTGTCAATACTGGCCTTCATCCATGATTCTCAAGTTCTCAGTCTCCTACATTAGTAGGATTACAGGCAATATTCACTGGCACCCACCCAGAATAACATTTCTTCTTCCTTTCTTCTCCTTTCCCCCTCTTCTTCCCCCTCCACCTGCTCTTCCTCTACCTCCTTCTCCTCTTCCTTTCTTCTTTCTTCTCTTTTTGGATAGGTCATGGGACTTGAACTCAGGTCCTGCCCAGAGCCTAGTGCTCTACCACTTTCAGCCACAACTCCATTTTTTGCTTTTCTGGTGGTTAATTAGAGATAACTACCAGAAAGAGACTCACAGCATTTCCTGCCCAAGCTGGCTTTGAACCATGATTCTCAGATTTCCACCTCCTGAGTAGGTAGGATTGCAGACATGAGTCACCAGTGCCTGGCTTATAATAATAATATTTCCTATTTGTGATCAGCAGAAGACATGCATTTCATGTATTTGAATGATATAATTTGATATATGAGTACATTATAACATTTTTTTGTTTTGACAAAGGTCTTGCTATGTACCCCAGGTTGGTTTCAAATTCTTCCTTCCTGCCTTAGCCTCCTAGGGGATGAGATTACAAGTGTGCACATCAGATGTTTAGCTGTTTGAAAGTGAGATAACTGAAGCAAAGGATACTTTCTATGATGGAGTGATTATGACATTTTAAGACCTCCACACTTGTCAAGTATAAAAATTTGAAATATTTAAAAGTATTAAATATTCCATACTAATTTCAACAGTTCTAAATACAGTGCTTATCAGAATATATTTTATATACTTTTTAAATATTTTGTAGTGAAATTTTTCCAGCTGTTGTGACATCCATTTTATTATTTATTGATCTAGCCATATATTGGCCAGAATTATTAATAGTTAGCTATGTCTGGTTCATCAATACCCTTGATATTTTGGTTATATGAATATAGCTATTGTGTTAGGTTCTCACTGTCTTTTAATTTATTTAATGTATAACCTTATATTGTATTTTTCTGCAGTTATTATTGCTTTGTCTTTTTAATTAACACATTGATTTCACATAGTGATGGGGTTTAGTGCGATATTTCTACACATCTTATAGTGTGTACTAACCAAATTCAATCTCCTTTATTCATCTTTCCCATGTTCCATGCATTTTCCTAATGTCAAATTCAATCCTATGATCTTAAATGTGCTTCTGTTCAACTTCTTTTTTAAAAAATCTTTTGATTATGAAAATACCATACAGAGGAGTTAAAATTACATGGGCAAGATAATGAGTACATTTCTTATCAAGAATTGTTGCCTCCTTTGTTTCCCCTTCCTATCCCTTCCCATATACCCCTACCCCCCTCCAAAGTTGTAAAGTTTGTTTTTCGACATAACGACTTGTACATCTCATTGTTGCAATGGGTCCAACTGTATCCCTATTTAAACGATTTGTTTTTTCCCTTCCCCTCACAAATTATACCAACACCAAATACAGTGAAAGCAGGGGGGGAGGGACATACAAAGCAACGAAGAAATCATCTTATAAATATGTTAGAAACAGTCGCATGAAAGTAAAAAACATTTGAATATTTATCTTGGGGTTCATTTCACCCAACATCAACATATCTGACATTTTCTGCTTGTCTCAGACATATACTAGTTATTACAAATAAGGGAAACCATAGGGCCTATGTTTTTGGGGGCCTGGCTTACTTCACTTAATATAATTTTTTCCAAGTCTTTCCATTTCCTAACAAATGGGGCAAGGTCATGCTTTCTGATGGAGGCATAGAATTCCATTATGTATATATACCACATTTTCTTGATCCATTCATCTATTGAGGGGCATCTGGGTTGGTTCCATAGCTTAACTATGGTAAATAATGCTGCAATAAACATAGTTGTGTTGGTAGCTTTAGTATGGTCATGTTTGTGATCATTTGGGTAAATGCCCCAAAGTGGGATTTTTGGGTCATAGGGAAGCTCTATGTGGAGTCTTTTGAGGAACCTCCATACTACTTTCCAAAGTGGTTGAACAAGTTTACACTCCCACCAACAATGCAGTAGGGTTCCCTTCTG
>NW_012267318.1:6797275-6816027 GCF_000151885.1 Dipodomys ordii
TATGCATTATCCTGCCCATGTAATTGTAACCCCTCTGTACAGTATGTTCACAAATATAATAAAATAAAAGACTGGTGCCATTAATTGCTTTGGTTAATAAGTTTCTCCTATTTATTTTAGATTCTCGTACAACTCTAATCTCTTAAACCTGCTTTAAATATTTAATGCTTGTTTAGTTCAATAGTAGTAGTTTTTGGCAATAGTTATTATGTTGATAACCTATTAATGCTACATGGGGGGAGTAAAAATTAAAATAAAAATACTAGTCAGAAAATTGTAAAAAAAAACAACATGTATTATAATATCCTGAGTATAGAATGCTTAAATTTTTTTCTATATAAAAAATTGTAGCAGGGTACTGGTGGCTTGTTGTAATCTTAGTTACTCAGGAGAATGAGATCTGAGGATCACAATTCAAAGCCAGCCCTGGCAGGAAAAAAGCCAGAAATAAAACTGTGGCTCAAGTTTTAGAGTTTTAGCTTGAGCACAAAAGCTCAGGGACAATGCCCAGACCCTGAGTTTAAGGCCCAGGACATGCCCCCCCCCCACGTATATTTAAAATTAGTGCATGCATCAAAATAAATGCTAAGTAGACCAAAGAAACATGAAAAGTAAAACCCAAATCACAATAAATTGGAGATGATACCTAATCAGTGCCACCAGAAAGATTTGTCCTTAGGAATAGATTTTACCAGCATCCCAAAGGTAGACTTCCAGCAACTTTAGCTTGTGTAGGTATAGTTTGGTTCCATTCAGTGAACCATTATTACCTATACCCAGTTGTAGGTAATAATTCATTAAATTGAATTTGTTCAAAGTACTATTAGAATTTTGCCATTTTAATGGTAACGAGTCAGAAACAAATGAAAAAGTACTAATCTCGGATATTTATAGGACACATGAGTACATATGTATATATATATATGCATATATACATATGCCCATTCACGTGTACATGTATATATGTATGTATGCATGTATGGGTTTCCTATGGGAACCCTTTAAAGATAGAAAGGGGCAGAGAATGAATATCCTGAATACAGAAAAAAGAGGCTCATCCTATTAGTAGAACTACAAGGTTTAAGAGTTGGAAACAGTAGGGACCAAAAGACAGCAAGATGATTTCTTCTAAGAAAGGTCTGCCAACCTACACTCTATACACAGTATAATTACTCTTCAAAAAAATGTTTTAAAGGGGGCTGGGAAGGTAGCTCAGTGGTAGAGTGCTTGCCTTTCATGCATGAGGCCCTGGGTTCCATCCCTCAGCACCACATAAGCAGAAAAAGCCAGAAGTGGCACTTTGGCTCAAGTGGAAGAGCACTAGCCTTGAGCTGAAGAGCTGTGGGACAGCACCCAGGCCCAGAGTTCAGGCCCCATGACTGACAAAAAAAAAAAAGTTCAAAAAAATTATCAGATAAACAGAGACTGTTCATTATTAGTGGACCTGCTCTGCAAGAAATACTGAAGAAAATACTTTGGGTTGAAAACAAAATAGTGATGAATACATACAAAGAAATAGTGCTAAACAAAATAAATATACATAGTTGATTTAGAAGATAAATTATATGACAATAACAAAAACAGTGCTATTGAGTCCTTAGCAAATAAAGAAGTAATAACCACAATACAAAGGAGGGGGAAGATAAATCGATAAATGTTATTGCAGAATTTCTGTAGCTTACTGATACTTAATATTAATCAGAAATAGATTGTATTGAACTGATGTCTTGTAATGCAAGTAACAGCAAACATTCTTAATTTTTTATGGAATTCAAGTACACTAGAAAGTATATATTTACTGGAGAAGCAATAATACTAAAAAGGCAACTCATCTAGAAAATTTTCAAGTGAACATAAGCCCAACTATTGAATTCATTACATATAAGCAAATTAAATACTTGAACCAAAGGACAGAGTCTTGGGATTTGTAAAAGCAATCCAACAATCTACTGTGTGTAAGAGATATATTTGAAATTCAAAGATTCAGATAGTCTGAAAGTTAGAAGGATCATTAAAGATTTATGATTTTGAGCTAGAGTGACTATTTCAATGTCAGACAAAATATACTTCAAAATGATGAACTAATTGATACAAGAGTACCATTTCATAATAATAAAAGGGTCAGTTCCACAGGAAAATAAGATTATATATACATAGCTAATGTAATGTTCTCAAACATCTGAAAGAAAGGACAGAACTGAATATAGAAATAGATGACAATAGTTCAGGATTTCAGTACTTCAAACTTATAATGATAGAATACCTAGGAAATCAACAAGGATATCTTTAATATCACTTAACACTATTCAACTAAATAGACCTGATTGACCTCTACAGAGTCCACAGACAAAAGTGGATGTTACACACAGAAGTATACACAGAGCATTCTCCAAAACAGGCCATTTGTTGAATCATAAAACATCTCAATACACTTTAACAGTCTTAAATCATATAAAGTATGTTGTATGTTCTAATACTACTGTAAACAGATGAATCAGAAATCAACAGAAAGGGAAATCTTTTTGTAGTAATAGAAATATTTTAAGACTAAATTGTGGTGTGAGTTGAACAATTATAATTCATTTAAGATCATACTTAATATGTATATATTTCACATGTAAATTATACAATCATTATTAAGAAATTGATGAAAATGGAATTGCATCACTATAAAACAAATGAACAAACAATATTAGAGATAAAAAGTTAATAACACCTTGAAAGAATTAAAACAAATCCATACTGTTCTTGTCTGTGTGGACAAAAATCAGATGGTTACTTTCAAATAGCTTTGTAAATATAATGTAATTCTATGGGATATTATAGTAAATTTAAATTTAGTTTGATCCATTTCCCTTACAAAAATGATAAAATCATTCTAAAATTAGGAATTTTTGTTGTTGTTGTTTTGTTTTGGCCGGACATGGGACCTGAACTCTGGGCCTGGGCACTGTCCCTCATCTCTTCAGCTCAAGGCTAGTGCTCTACTGCTCTAGCCATATTTGCCACTTCTGGCTTTTTCTGCTTATGTGGTGCTGAGATATCAAACCCAGGGCCTCAGGCATGCAAGGCAAGCGCTCTACCACTGAGCCACCTTCCCAACCCATAAAATTAGGAATTTTTTAAATAAAAAATCACTATTTTCTTAGGCAAGTGAGAATTTGGCAGCATAGTTGTTATAGAAGGTGGCTATATCTTAACATGCAAATACTGAAAAACTCTCAAGTAGATATAATGTAGTCAATTTAGAGATTAGTGAGCAACCATGAGAATAACAGGTTGAAAACAACATTTGAGACACTTGAAAATAATATGCTTTTATTACAGGATAGACTTTTAAAACTAAAAATTTAAAGCAAAACTATGTATATAATACTTGCCAAAATTTATGAAGGAGCTCACTTTTTCAGTTGTACTATTTAAAACTGTCCACAGCAGTTACTATTTTGAAACAAAGGACCAAACAAGCAGCACAGGAAATTCTTGCTTTATGTATTTGAATACATTTTCCAAGGTTAAAATAATGAAAATATTTCTTTGATAGAATATGATTTTAGGTTTGTTTTATTTTATTATTTTGCCATTCCTGGGCTTTGAACTCAGGGCCTAGGCATTGTCCCTGAGCTGTATTTACTCAAGGCTATCGCTTTACCACTTGAACCACAGTGCCACTTCTGGCTTTTTCTGTTGATGTGGTAATGAGGAATTGAGCCTGAGGCTTCATACATGCTAGGCAAATGTTCCACCACTAAGCTACATTCCCAGATCCTTTGTTTATTTTTAAAGGCCAGAGTAGTCACAGGGGCCCATAAGGATCAAACTCTGATGCCATTTATTCCAGGAAAACTTTTTCTGCTTTCTCCACTCCCACAAGGTACTGTATGAACATGGAAAACTGCTAATCCAAAAATGAAGTGAGTCGAAGACCTCAAAATAATTCACAGAGAAATCTGGGGGAAATCAGACCACATAATTTCTTTGTTTATTTGCCTAAATTCTTTGTTCATTTACAACGAGGCACATTTTAACAAATTAATACACAACTCAAACATGCACCATATTAGAGGCGATATTATTTATTCCTCCAATCCCTTCTCCCTTTTTCCTCTTTTTACATTTAGGTAAAATTTTACTTTTTTAGAAATTTAAGTGATCTGAACTTGATCTTTGAAGTATAAAAATATATCACCCTGGCATTTAAATTACATGTGACCATTAAAAGTACCTTTTCAAGTAGAAAAAATGTTTTTTGAGTTTTCATGTGGTTCTTTACAAATATGTTTCTAAAAGCATTGCAGCTCTTAATGGTTTCATGTCGTCTGGCTTCTGGGTTGAATCCTCTGGGAGGATTGTACGAGTTTCTGCGTGGACATAGCTAGCAAGATCAATAGAAAGCCCATGGATTGGGAGAAGATCTTCACTAACCATGCAATGGACAAGGGTCTCATATCTAAAGTATACTTAGAACTCAAAAAATTAAATCCCCCAACAAATCCTTAAAGAAACAACTGCCTGATAAATAAGTGGGCTGAAGACTTGAGAAATTTCTCTGTAGAGGAAAGAAGGATCACCAATAGACACATGAAGAAATGCTCAACCTCCCTAGCCATAAAAGAAATGCAACTCAAAACAACATTGAGATTCCACCTCACTCCAGTTAGAATGGCTATAATCAAGAATGTCCCTCCCCCATGGTTATAACCCTGTTTGCATTGTATTGTATTTGATACTGGTGTAATTTGGGGAGGGGAAGGGAAAAAAAAGAAATTATTTACATAGGGATACAGGTGGACCCATTGCAACAATGAGATGTACAAGATGCAATGTCGAAAAATGAACTTTACAACTTTGGCAGCGGGTGGGGGGGTCGTGGAGATGGGAGGGCAGGGGTAGTAAGGGAAAAACAAAGGAGGAGGCAACAATGCTTGATAAGAAATGTACTTATTACCTTGCTCATGTAATTGTAACCCCTCTGTATGGTATTAACAAAAAAAGAAATCTAATAACAGATGCTGGAGGGGATGTGCATTGTTGGTGGGAGTGTAAACTTGTTCAACCACTTTGAAAAGCAATATGGAGGTTCCTCAAAAGGAGTGGGTATCAATGCTCGATAGGAAATGTACTCATTACCTTACTCATGTAACTGTAACCACTTTGTACAGTATTTTACAATAACATTGTAAACAGCATTGCTGTTATTAGTTTTAAAATTACTTTATTTGAGAAAAAGTGGTACTCCTGTTTGAGCTTTATAAAGAATTTAAATTATTTAGTTTTATTTTTAGCTGTCGCACTCTTTAGATTCAGTGTTATTTCTCCTTTGCTAACCCCTCATTCATCTGGAAATAAGTAGATATCCAAGTAATTGAAAACAATATTATGCTGAATGTAACAATAGTTGACTTTCTAATGTAATGTTGGTAGGCTTATGATAAATGGGATTTCAGTGTATGTTTTTTTTTGTTTTTTGTTTTTGTTTGTTTTTTTGGGGTCCGGTCGTGGGGCCTGAACTCTGGGCCTAGGCGCTATCCCTCAGCTCTTCAGCTCAAGGCTAGCGCTCTACCACTTGAGCCACAGCGCCACTTCTGGCTTTTTTCATTTTGCTTATGTGGTGCTGAGGAATCAAACCCAGGGCCTCAGGCATGCAAGGCAAGCGCTCAACCACTGAGCCACCTTCCCAGCCCTCAGTGTATGTTTTAACAGATCTGTCATTTAATCTCTTTCCCAGAAAAATACTATTTTTGTGATCAGCAAAGCCTGTTGGGTTTCTTCATGTGCTTTCTTCTCTGTGTCCATAAACTAGAAGAGAAGTTTGGAAAATGTTTCGAAAGATGTCTGAGTTTAGAAAATTATTATTTTAACTATATTCACTTACCATATTTGTGTTTCTTTATAATGTTATATCTTATTTCCTCCCAAAGGCCAAATATTTTATTCACCTGAAACTAGTTCCATTTAAATTCAGAACATGAAATTCAGATGTACATTTTGTATGAAAGGTTTTAATTATAACTAGAGTCCAGTAAAGCTGAAGAATACAACAGTTAAGAAACTTCAAAAATTCCTATATTTTGTTTGGTATTGTAGACTGAATGTCTTCTCAAAATTCCTATGTTGAAGTCCTGCCTTTTCAAGTGATGGAAATTAGGAATTGGGATCTTTGGAAAGTCATTAGGTTTAGATTAGTCGTATGGATGGAGCCTCCATGATGGTATTAGTGCCTTTGTAAACCTAAGAAGAGAAAGCAAAGCTTCCTTTGAGCCAAATGAGAATGCTGTGAGAAAGCTGAAGTCTTCAAGCCAGTATCTCAACCAGAAATGAATCTCTGATATCTTGATCTAGGATTTCTCAACCTCTAGAGTCACAGAAGATATGAATATGGTTTAAGCCACCCAATCTATATTATTTTGTGACAACAGTCAAAGCTATGACATTTGGATATTAACTGCAGGTTCTGAGAACTGGATAAAGTGTTATCTGTAACTTAAAATGTATCCTTAATATCCTAAGGATAGTCTATATCCTTATCTGTTTACACAGCTACATACACTGTTATCTTATCCTTACAAGAACAGTGTTAAATATCAGTGTAACATTAGTCCTTAATTTTAAACACATTTTGTCCCTTAATAGAAATTCAGTTTGGTTTAAAATTTAAATTATGGAGACTTAATTTAAACTAAAAAAACCAACAAAATATCCACACCACATCTATCTGTCTGTTTGTCTGACTCTCTCTCTCTCTCTTTGTCTCTCTCTCTCTACCTCTCTGTCATAGTATTTATGCAACAATGTCTTAAAGGGAAAAAATTTACAGTATAAAAGATTTAAAAGAAGAAAGGTCTGGATATTTTTAGCTTCTTTTTTGCCTCCACACAGAATCTAAGGTGCTGAAAAACAGTTGTACCTCAAAATATAAAATGAATGAACATAATCTTGTAAAACATAGGTGACATTAAATGGCTATTTCATGCATTATAAACATTGTTATTCAAATTATCAAGTGAATTTGAACAAGTTATGGCAGCAATAGCACACAGAAAATCAACCCCCTTTTAAGACTATATAACTAAAGAATGTATGTATAAGCATATACTCTACCAGCCATTTATAAATGTTCAAAATGTCGCATTGTCCATTTTAATTTAAAACCATCTCGGTAATACAATTAGGTAAATTCCAGCATTTTGTGGCTATGCTTTCATTACATTGAGTAGATTTTTAGACTCACAAAATCAGAGCTCTTCACTTAAAGCTGTACATAATTAAACATAATCTTAGATTTGGTTTGAGTTCCTTCTCTCCTTATTCTACAAGCTGTTGATAACAGCTCAATAGACTTAGAATTCTTTTTGACTAATGGTATATTTATCATGCCTTCATTAAAGAAATTTCAGTAAGTTTGTTTATTCTTCAGTGTTTAATAGGCTTCTAGTGACTCACACCTGTAACCCTAGCTATGCATGAGGCTGAAATCTGAGGATTGTGGTTCACAGCCAGCCTGGGCAGAAAAGTTTATAGACTTTTATCTCTAATTAGCCACTAAAAAGCCAAAAGTGGAATTGTAGCTCAAATGGTAGAAGACCAACCTTAAGCAAAAAAGCTCATGGACAGTGCCAGGCCCTGAGTTCAAAACCCAATACCAACACACACACACACACACACACACACACACACACACACACACACACACACACACACACACACAGCCTTATTTCTCTAAAAGACTTATATTGCATTAAATATATATAACCATTGTTTCTTTCTATGTTACCTCCTTACCCTTTTCTACTTTCAGTTTTCTATAAAAGCACAGAAACATGGAGAGATTTTTGTTACTGTCAAATTGTATTCCTAACAGGTACTTGAAGATAAAATTCTGGGGCTGGAATGTTGCTTAGTGGGAAGAATGCCTGCTTAGCATTAGTAAGGTCCTGGGTTTGCTCTTCTAGCACATCCCCCAAAATAAAAGAAATTCTGAATGCTATTGATTTAAATTACAGAAAGGGAGGGAGAGAGAGAGGTGGGTGGGGCAAAATGGAGGGAGGGAGAGAGGGAAGAAGGAAAGAAGAAAAAAAGGAAGGAAGAAAGGTTACTTTTAAGATTTAAAACCAGTTAAATCCAACAATGGAGGTACCCTCCTCAGGTAGTAGCCATGGCTATAGCGTGAGTTTAAAGCCAGATCAGACTAAGTAAGGACTCCTTTCCTCAAAAACAAGCCATATCAGAACCAATCAAGAACAAAAGCCAGATAGACAATATTTCATCAGTTAATGCAAAGAACATTTTGAGAGGAGGAAGCCACACTGAAAAAAAAATATTTTCTTGAGTTATTTTCCTGCTGTTCATTATGTACCATTTTCCAAATGGAAGATGTTTTTTTATTGCAGACAGTGATTCCTTTGATCACAGCTAGAAATACTGTTATCTTATTCTAGTTGTCATTCTTACAAATGTTTCTTTTATTCGATTGCACTGTCTTTTTACAAATGTTTTTGTGAATAAGTTTGGATGTGTATTACAAATTGGATTTTACAGATCTGTGCCTATCTTCCCCCTAAAACTCATTACTGTCTTCTGTCAGTGTATTGAGTTTAATGCCATGCATAGCTGAGAATAACTTGAGATTGCTTTTCATTTTCGATTCTCCTAAATTAGTTATTCTTTGTAGAGTGACTTGCTAATCCCTTACAATCCAAAGATATAAAAAATGTTACACTGTAGTGCTTCATGTATAACATGGAGATAATTTATAGCATTAGTCAAACAATTCCAAAGGTGTCATCATTTAATAATAACCACACCCTGGGGCCATTATTGTACCATGCAACCATGACTAATGTGCTGTCATTTCTTTCTGCTTAAAGCCACAGCCACAGTTAAAAATAATACAATTCAGCCTTCAGATTTCTCAGTCAGCTTGAAAGAACAGGTCAGGTAATCATTTTTAACCTTAACAGCTTATTACCTCACCCTCAAATTTTCTAAATATTCCTCAGATAACATTTCCATTGATAACTAAGGATTAGAGATGGGTTATATTCCTTAATGTTTCATTTTGAACCTCATTTAAATGTTCTCTTCTTTTTATGTTACATAGCTCCAGTGAGAATGTCCAGTTTCATGTATGTGAGTTTAATGTCGGATCTTCACATTTAGTTAAGCTATATTCTGATATAGCTTAAATGGTCAGGCCTTCAGGCCTTCAGGACTCAAGGACTCTAAACCTTGGTTTATTCTTCAGTTTGGTTTTACACTTCCTTGCCAAAAGAATTTGTTTTTCTTCACACAGATTGACTGACTTTCCATTTTCCTGTGCACACTGTCTACCCAATACCTTCCTCACATCAAAAGATTTCCTCCATGAAAGTGTCTGGATTTCTCCATGGTCTCCCTTTCTTTCAAATAATGTAGAACTTTACATTTACTTTTAGGTTTGTATATTACTTATTAGGTATATTTTAAAAAATACATATTGTTAAACTCTACAATGTCTGGGGATCTATTCTCTTTTGTCTTTCCATACCTAAGTACCAAGAAAGTTCTCAACACATTAATAAATAAACTATGTCATAAAAGTAAACTAGCAAAACAAAATTAATTTTGTGGGTAACAGAATTAACTGGTTCATTTAAAAACATGTTTCACAAATACTCTATGTTCAGATGATAAAATATCTATAATTAAAGTCGCATATATTATGGAAAATAATTATGCCTACTTTAATAATTTGGAGCCAAGATTTAAAAAAGAGAGCAACCAGGAGAACCTTTGTTGTCAAGGTAAAATTAATGTATGCTGTTGGGGAAGCTAAGACTAAATGTGGTAAGATACCAAGGCTTTTGTTTTAATAAGGATTTTTAAATAGCAGTTTTGTTGTCTGTAGTGTATTTTAAAGATATTTGATAAAGTGCATATGAAATTTCATGGCATTAGAGGTCCACACTGATAAAACTGAAGGGAAATAAATTTACCATGGACTTTGTGACCCACGCAAGCCAGTGTGATGATGGATAAGCTGAACTTTCTGAACTGGAAACACACGCTCATGCAGATCATTCCCCAGGCCCAGGACTGCTACCTACCTGAAACTTAAGAGACAATGTCCAGCTTTCTGGGCAAATCTAACTCTGGCACAATTTCTGGTGCTTGGAAGGCTTGCAAATTTCCCCTCTCGTTGTAATCACAGAACTTTATCTTACAGCAAATGTTGTATTCTATCATCTTTTAACATTCTCATTTTATTTTATTTTATTTATTTATTTTTTTTTTGTCGGTCGTGGGGCTTGAACTCTGGGCCTGGGCGCTGTCCCTCAGCTCTTCAGCTCAAGGCGAGCGCTCTACCACTTGAGCTACAGCGCCACTTCCGGTTTTCTGGTGGTTTATTGGAGATAGGAGTCTCACGGTCTCTCCTGCCCGGGCTGGCTTTGAACCTCGATCCTCAGATCTCAGCTTCCTGAGTAGCTAGGATTACAGGCGTGAGCCACCAGCGCCCGGCTTAACATTCTCATATTAATATCTGTGGAACCTACAAACAAGAGGTGCTACAAGATCACATGACTAAGGACAGGATGAATAAATCCAGCTCCCTACACCCCCTAAAATATGTTAGTCAAAGTAACCTGAGAGAAGTGAGGGATTTGCCAGTTCAGAGAATTCTAGATTGCTAGCATGAGGTCTTCCATCAAGTTTAACTCAATGAATGATCCCTGCCTCAGGTGCAATATATTATTAAGCAATACTTGCTGTGTCTGTATTCCATTCTTTTACAATCTATTTCTTATTTTATCTAGATTATAGCCATCACCTACCATATTTTTTAAGCTCCACCCTGTACCCTCTTCCTTGTCTCAATTGATGGTTTAGTAATTTCTCATCTTCCAACATTTTAAGTGAGCTATAGAATGCCCTTCTACTTTCTCACACTCCAAGTTTTATGCTTTATGTACTTATTAACCTTTTAAATAAAGTTTTATAACTTTATTTACACTTCACTTGTTCATAGTTTAAATATATTACCAAGGCAGAATAGGTCAATCCTGCTAGGTACCAATACCATCTTCTAAGACTCCTACTCTAGATAGTTAGTTCAAATGACCAATTTTCAATAAAATTCATGACAAATATTCTGTAGCATAATAAGCACAAAATAAAACTGATAATGACTAAATTTTAGCTGGAGAGTACTACAGAGAATCATGGCATCATTGTGAAAGCATAACTGTGACCAAGGTAAAACAAAATCTGAGGAAAACAAAAAATACAAAACAGAATTGACAATCAGCAACATGTAGACTCTGTCCCAGACTACAATCAGAAAATTTAAAGCATGACATTTAGATGATAAATTAGAATTTCATAGAATTACTGGCCTAAAGCTGCAACTTTATAGTGGTTGAATTGTAGTTAGTAAATTCTTATTTGTGCTCTATAAAACAATATAGGTGAAAATTTTGTAAACCAAATCTTAATTTGTGCAGAAAATAGCAATGGAGCATTTTAAAAATCAAAATGGATGGAAAGTAACACTGTTACAATGCAGAGAATAGAGAAATGATACAGCAGGAAAATTCAGTCATATACATTTTAATTAATATTTATGTCAATGTGTTTTATAGATACACTTGGAATGATAAATATGGTATCAAAGCCTTTCCATATCTAAATAGCTAGGTCAAATCATGTTCCATTTCACGTCAAAAAGTCTTTCCTATAACCTCCTCCCTTAGAGATATATAGGTAAACAGTGATTTAGGGCTTCACTGGATCATGTTACTCTTAGTACAGTGACATTATGTGTTTATGGGCTTGCTTTTCCTCTGTAGAAAATGAAGGTACTATTTTTTAAAATTACTTGTATTTAGAGAGTTTTTTGAGGGCAATCTTCTGTATCAATGAATATTGAATGTATTTAAAAGTCAAAAAAAAAAACAAGGAGAAAAATAAGCTTGCTTTGTTGAGCAGGAATTAATACTATTATTTTATTCTGCAGTAAAAATTCTTTTTATTATTATTTGTATTTTTATAGAGATTCTTTCTGTCAAGCTTTGGCGCTTTCAGTAAATCTGAATAAAGACAAAGAAGCTATGCTTGGGTTTGTGGAAAAGCTAGCAAATACGTACCCTAGACATAGGGTTACCATCAGAAAAGCAATGTTTACTGGTGCTATAGTTTAAACTTTAAATTTCCCTCAAAGGTCTGTATATTGAAGGTAACTAGCCAATGGCACTATTGGGAGTTGGTGGAATCTTTAAGAGGTAGGTTCTAGTGGAAAGAAGTTACATCATTGGGAATGTGCCCTGGAAAGGTATATTGTAAACCTGTTCTCTTTCCTTTCTTTGTTTACCAGCCACTATAAAGTGAGCAGGTTTGCTCCAAAATGCACTTCCTGACTTGATGTTTGCCTCACTACAGGCTCCAAGCAGCAGAGACAAGTAACTATGGGCCAAAATCTTTAAGACTTTACACCCAAAATAAGTGTTTCCTTTTTATATGCTAATTACCTCAAGTATTTTATCACAATAAGTGCATACTTTTGGGGACACAATTGGGTACCCTAAAGTGGTGGCAACATGAAATGAACTTTGACTTCATTTTCTAGGGTCAGTGGCTTTTGGAAAGTTCTGTAGTATGCTTAGCACTTCCTTAGCAATTATTTGTTAATAAAATTATGGAAAGAAGAGTTCTGAATTTAAAAAATTTCCATCCTAGCAATATCAAACATTTAAGAACAATAGTATAGTTAGCACCAAAGATAAACAACTAGTTCAGTTCATTTTATGATATAATCCAATTGCCTATCTGCACAAGACTTCTATCTGCCCCTTGGCACTAAATCATTCAGCAAGAGTTAACATCTTCATTTGTTTATTATTATATTAGAATATCCCATGGTATGAATGGAGGGATTAAACAGCATACCAAATAAGTAAGATTGTATAATACAACAGAATAATTTACAGAATTTACATCTAGCTATATGTTTATTCAAGAGAGACTTTATTAACCTATACTTCAGAAAGATTTGTTGAATCACATATACAAACACATAGAATTGAGAGTAAAATAAATAAGTAAATTTGAGATCTATTTTTGGATAGAATGATTCTAGTAACACGTTATGTTAAAAAATCATTTTTCTTATAGATTTGCCTCCTACATTTTAGAGTTACCAATAACTGCTCCTTTTTAAAACTAACTTTATAATTTAGGTGGGGGTTGAGGGGGGAAGAGTGTAGTTGTGGAGGTGGGAGGGAAGGGATGGTAGGGGAAACAAAGGAGGAGGCAACAATGCTTGATAAGAAATGTACTCATTACCTTGCTTGTGTAACTGTAACCCCTCTGTACAGTATTTTTACAATAAAAAAGTATTAAAATAAGAATATAGTAGTATTGAGGATAGACCCAGACTTTCACAGTGAATAGATTAGATTGAGTGCAAATAGGACAATGGCAAAATTTGTTTCAGCCTTAAGTCTAGATAATCTGTTTATCAGATGTAGAGAGAATATTAATTTATACACAACTGTTTTTAATGGCCAATTTAATGTATAACATGACATAGAATGATACCATAATGTTATTTTGTTTAATTTATTAACTTTTTTCTGTGAATCAAACTCAGGGACTTCTACACACTAAGTATACATCTTACCACTGAGCTACACTCCATTTTCTGAATATTAGGGTATCCATAACTGTGCTTCTTCTAGGAATTAAGAACATACAGGCTTGTGAGAGCAGAGGATGAACTGGTGGAAACCCTAGCACAAAGACTTTCTCAGAAGCATACTAAAAAATGAAATACCCCAAGAATAAATCTTCAGAGAAACACCAACCTGATTAGTAATTGGGCTAATGATCTAGAGAGACTTCTCTGAAGAAGAAAAAAGAATGGCCAATGAAAATATGAAAAAGTGTTCAATATATTTGGCTATAAAGGAAGTGCAAATCAAAACAACATTGAGATTTCACCTCACCCCAGTTATAATGACCAATATCAAGAAAACTAACAATAACAAATGCTGGCATGGATGTGCCCAAAAGGGAACTCTACTACACTGTTGGTGAGAATGTAAACTTGTGCAACCACTCCTGGAACCACTATGGAGATTCCTCAAAAGACTAAACAGAACTATCCTATGACCCAGCAATTTCACTCCTGGGCATCGATCCAATAGAACAAGGACACAGTAAAGTTACTAGCACAACCATGTTTGTTGCAGCATTGTTTACCATAGCCAATATATGGAATCAGCCCAGACATCCCTCAGTGGATGAATGGATGAAGAAAATGTGGTATAGGAGCTGGAAAGGTGGCTTAGTGGTAGAGTACTTGCCTTGCATGCATGAAGCCCTGGGTTTCATTCCTCAGCACCACATAAACAGAAAAAATCCAGAAGTGGTGCTGTGGCTCAAGTGGTAGAGCACTAGCCTTGAGCTGAATTGCTGAGAGACAGCACCTAGGCTTAGAGTTCAGGCCCCATGACTGACAAATAACAAAAAAGTGGTACATATACACAATGAAATCCTACACTTCCATCAGAAAGAATGATAGTGTACCATTTGTAAGGAAATTCAAAGACTTGGAAAAATTATATTAAGTAAGCCATACCCAGAAAAACATACATTGCATGTTTTCCTCATTTGTGGCAGCTAGAATGTGCATATAAATTTATAAAACACACACACACACCACACTGGATAGTTAAAAAAATACACATTACATGATCCAGGTCTCTAGGTATTCACACACAGGAAAACCAAAGAAGGATATTTTTAGGAGAGGAACACACAGGCACAGGATCTATGTGCATCTGATTATATACAATGTCAAAATAAACTCCAGGAAATGGAAGCAAGAGGATTTTTCTTTGTTGCTGTTTTTATTTACTTTTTCTCTTGTTCATTTATCTGTGTTTGAGGAGGTAAGGTAAGGGGGTACAAATGGAGGGACAAAAGGTGAGCAGATATAGCAGTGGTACTCACTCATTAGACACTATGTTGAAAACAAAGTACAACTTGTGTGTGGGGACAGGAGTGAAAAAGCACGTACGAGAAGGGGTAACGCTGTCATATGTGTAACACTGACTTATGTAACTATAACCCCTCTGTACATCACCTTTGTAATAACAAAAAAGCATGGGGGAAATAGAAGTCTTGCTGAAAGATAACAGCATGGGAAATTCTAGGCCGCTCTTCTGAAGACCTGACAGTAACATCCTTCTGGAAAACAACTAGGCTTGGAAAATATTAATTAAATTGAACATCTCTTTATTCCTGCCTGAAGAGCAAGGTCCCAATCTTCAAGTGATAAAACTCCCTGCCTCCCCTCTCTCTCTGTCTCTCTGTCTCTCTCTCTGTCTCTTTCTCTTTCTTTCTGGTTACCATTTAGACTTATACATGGTACACCTTCATTTTTTATATGATTTTGGCTTACAGCTTTCCCCTCTCTACCCCAACATATCTATATTTTCTAAATACAGACTTTACTCTTAAATATATCAGAATTCAAATCCCATTTCTATGTAATTAATATTTAAGAAATTTATGGCTCTGAGCTCTGTTTGAAATGTGTTTCCAGGTTCAAATGTCTTTCCTTAGGTCCATATAGTGGCAAATGATGGTGATAGTGATTCCTGCTATAATTACAGGAGTAGAATGGATAATGTATTTGCATAATCTCAGTTCATTAGTCAGACATTAAAATGTAAGGAACAATCTTTGTGTATATGTAAAACTCCTACAATTTGGAATTATTTGAAGGTTTGAAAACATACTCTGGGTACGGACTGGCTACCACACCTACAAACCTATGTATGGATCTGAAACAAAAATCAGTGAGGTCAATGTACCATTATATTGATAATTTTTATACATCATAAGCCCTAAAACTGGCTTACTAATAAATTTGTTACATTGAAAATCTTCCTCCCTCTATATATGTATAAATATATGTATGTATATATATGTGTGTACACTATATGTATATATGTATAGATATATGTGTATGTATCTATACATATATACATATAGTATGTGTGTGTGTGTGTGTGTGTGTGTGTGTGTGTGTGTGTGTGTATGCCAGTCTTGGGGCTTGAACTCAGGGCCTGGCACACTTCCTGAGCTTTTGTGCTCAAGGTTAGTGCTCTACCACTTTGAGGCACAGCTCCATATCTGGCTTTCTTTTGTTTTCTTTTTTGATTTTGATAGTTAATTGGAGGTAAAAGTCTCATGAACTTTGACCCATAATCCTCCTGAGTGTCTAGGTTATAGGCACAAGCCATTGATGCCTAACTTAAAAAAAATCTATATTTCAAGAATTGCAAAAAAATTTTCCTTAGGATAACCTTTTAATTTTTTACACTACTTTAACATATTCCCATAAGGAGTTTTTCTTTTTTATTGATACATAATATAGGTACATATTATTGATTCATATAACAAATATTAATTTGTGTAAAATTTATATACTTAATTACAAATTCAAATTAGGAATTTTAGTCTCCTATCTAAATAACATATGAAATTAAATTCTGAAGTTGTGACCATATTTTATTCTGTGTATCTGTTCCATGATCAGAATGCCTTGCATGAATACAACAGAAAAATCTCTGAAGGGAAATTGAGCCTAGAACAATTTTACATGATAATTATCACACAGCTTATAAAATGATGTGTCAGAATTTTATATGAGAAAACAAATCAGATTTATTGGGCATATTTTGTTGGTTTTATTATAGCCCAGGCTGGCTTTGAATCTACTCTTACTGCACCTTGCCTCTAAAGACCCCATGTGCTTGCCCTGGAGGGTATGATTGAAAGTAAATTGGTATTTCAAAAAGTGAAAGAAAAAAGGAAAAAAGTGACTATGTCTAGAAGAGGGTCAAATTCTGAACAAGAAATAATTTGTGACTTCATGTATTTAGGCGGAAAAACTAGATTTGGGAAATACCTAGATTCACTCTCTGACTGGGATTCCTTTTATAACTCTATTAGCACCCTAAGATATTTATTTCAGATATTATACATGCAATTTTGGTGAACCTGAATAAAAGTTCTATGTATTAGCTACACTTATACCTAAGTGAAAAGCTCTATTTTGTCCTTAAAGGATTAAATAAATTATAGTGTAAGTGGTATAAAAATGTAACAAAAAGGGCTGGGAAGGTGGCTCAGTGGTAGAGCGCTTGCCTTGCATGCCTGAGGCCCTGGGTTCGATTCCTCAGCACCACATAAGCATCTAAAAGAAAAAACCCGGAAGTGGCGCTGTGTCTCAGGTGGTAGAGCCCTAGCCTTGAGCTGAAGAGCTGAGGGACAGTACCCAGGCCCAGAGTTCAGGCCCCATGACCGGACTCCCCCAAAAAAATAAAAATAAAAAATAAAACCTAAAAAAAAAGAATGTAACAAAAAGCCAGGAATATTACCTGCAAAACAAGAAAAGTTGGGAAGCAGTGGGTAAGTGTATAGGGACGTGGAATGTGGCGATCCAAATGTGTAGTGCTTCAGAGAATGTACTGCAGCAAGCCAGAATTCATACAAAGTACCTTCAAAAGCAAGTGTTTCTCTATAAGTAAATGCTATTCCTCCTCAAATGCATGTGTCTGTTAGGTTGATGTGAAGTATAACAAGTGTTAGTTTTATGTGCCAGAGAGAGGACCTAATAGTTAGAACCTTAGATATTTGTAGAAAGAGAAAAGTTTGGAGCTCTGGTAACACCTAGATCACAGCTAATATTTATTAGATCATTGATACTTTTAAGCTATATGAAAGACCAAACATAACATTTCTACTCTATTGGAAATACAGAAAAATTCCAAAGAGAAATAGAAAATATAGTTGAAAAGTATTTCTAAACTATAATCATTAACTTATTAGGAATGGGGACCTAAATAATGTTATATTCTCAGCTTAAAGTCAGCATTTTCATAGTGATATTATATATACCTACATATTTTATGCATATTAATACAGACTTAAAATATATAAAGATAGCCTCTCAGGTTCTAATTAAATTTTTTAAATAGTGTTTTTGAAGAACTTAGTTTACAGAGTATATCACATCATTAATTTATAAGTTTTCTCTACGGCAAAGCCATAGTAATCAAAACAGCTTGGTTCTGGCACAAGAACAGACCTCAGAACCAATGGAATAGAATTAAAAATCCAGAAATGAATCCAGAGACCTATAGCCATCTAACCTTTGATAAGGGAGCTAAAAAAATAGAACGGAAGAAAGACAGCCTCTTTAGTAAATGGTGCCGGCAAATTGGTTAATCACTTGTAGAAAACTAAAGCTAGATCCTTACATATCACCCTGCACTAGAATCAACTCCAAATGGATCAAAGACCTCAGAGTCAAAGCAGACCCTGAAAACATTACAGGATGGAATAGGAGAAACCCTAGGTCTCCTTGGCACAGCCCGAAATTTTCTTAAAAGAGATCCAGAGACACAACAAATCAAAGAAAGGCTCGACAAATGGGATTGCATGAAATTGCAGAGCTTCTGCATGGCAAAGGACATAGCTGCAAGATCAATAGATAGCCCACAGATTGGGAGAAGATCTTCACTAGTCATACAAGGGACAAGGGTCTCATACCTAAAATATACTTGGAACTCAAAATTTTAAATGCCCTAACAACAAATCCTCAAAGAAACAACTGCCCAATAAATAAGTGGGCTAAAGACTTAAAGAGAAACTTCTCTGAAGAAGAAAGAAGGATGACCAATAGACACATGAAGAAATGCTCA
>NW_012267318.1:6816822-6924932 GCF_000151885.1 Dipodomys ordii
AGGAGAAACAAAGGAGGAGGCTACAATGCTTGATAAGAAATGTACTCATTATCTTGCCCATGTAATTGTAACCCCTCTGTACAGTATTTTCACAATAAAATAAATAAATAAAGATACTCCCTGTAAACACACACAAACACACACACACACACACAAATTTATAGATTTGTATCCTGAATCTTCTTCAAAATTAGGCTATTATAGTTTTTTGTTTATTTTCTAATACAATTTTAAATACTGAATTGCAATTTTCATGAGCGTTGATAAAAAAATATTTGTTTCAAAAATGACCCGATGTATAACTTGTATTTCTTGGTGCTAGTTGGAACTAAAATTGAAGCTTCGGATGGTGTCAAGTAGAATCAAATGAATTCATCTGCAAACCATATCACTCTTGTGTGGGTCCTTGAAATGGTGCACATAGAATGTGCACATAGTTTTCTATAAACATAATCCTCTATTTCTCAAATATTCTCCACACTAACAATCTTAGAGAAAATTCTTAAAGTTTTTCCTCCAAAGATAGTATAAAAATAATGTGAAAGATTTGAATTACATGTAATGTAACCTGACTTAGAATATAAACCTTAATACAGTTTGATGGAATTGTGTGGCATTCTTTTCTCTGAAAGGCACTTGAGAAAGCATTCTTAGTCATCTTAGTATCTTAATGCTTTAATTGCTGATTTGAAGACACCAGCTGTCTGATGGCAGCTGGATATGCTGGTCTTTAAAACACTTCCAGCAAGTTTTATTATTCAATAAACACAGCACCCAGCACTTCTATCTCATTTCACATTTCTCAAGAGCCCTTTCAAATACACTTTATCATTTAATCTTTATCACAATGCTGATTGCTATGTTAATTATTTCCATTTCTTTCCTGCAGAAACAGATTCTTGATTAAGTGATTTGCATAAAGTAGTACAGATGTGCACAACACAAACCTTCGTTTGAAACTACACCCAGCTAAATGCAACTCTTATATTTTATCATAGTAATAATGATTATGAAGTGACAACTTCTCTGCAAAAATTAAACTCACTGTAAGGCATACTCTCATTTTAAAGGCTTCCCCCTTAATTATAAATATCACAATATAAAATACCAACTGTGGTTTGGAGGTATGGCTCCAGCACCTGTGGCTCACACCTGTAATTCTAAGGACTCAAGAAACCAAGAGCTAGAAAATTGCATTCCAAAGTCAGCCTGAGCAGAAAAGTCAGAAAGAATTCATCTCCAAACTGACCAGTTAAAAGCCAGGCTGGAGACATGGTCAAGTGGTAGAGTGCCAGATGAGCAAGCAAGCTGATCAAATTCAAGGATCTGAGTTTAAACTTTAGTTCCAGCAAAATAAAAGAAACAACCCAATAAAAAATAGGCCAAGGGGCTGGGAAGGTGGCTCAGTGGTAGAGCGCTTGCCTTGCATTCCTGAGGCCCTGGGTTCGATTCCTCAGCCCCACATAAGCAAAAAGAAAAAAGCCGGAAGTGGCGCTGTGGCTCAAGTGGTTGAGTGCTAGCCTTGAGCTGAAGAGCTGAGGGACAGCGCCCAGGCCCAGAGTTCAGGCCCCACAACTGGACCCCCCCGCAAAAAAAATAGGACAAGAATCTGAACAAACACCTGTGGTAAGGATAGATAGATAGATAGATAGATAGATAGATAGATAGATAGATAGATAGATAGATATGGCAAATAAGCATATGAGAAGTTCCTCAGTGTTATACATCAGTAAGGAATTGCAGAATAAAACTCATTAGAATAACTAAATTCCAAAACAGTGATAATGGTAAGTGCTCAGAAAGATATGAAGAAACTGTAACTCTTGTTTTTGGCTTGTGGAAATCCAAAATGGCACAATCACTTGGGAAGATGGGAACTCCCTACCAATAAAATATACTCGTAATAATAAATTAACTCCTTGGTATTAGCCCACAAGGCTTAAAAACTTACAATCAGAGAGTAAGGGGATGGTGGCTCCCTTCTACAATCCTACTTGGGAAGCTGAGGGAACGATTTCAGCTCAAGACAAGTCCAAACAGAATCTCAGTGAAGAGCTGGATGTGGTAGCACACACCTGTTATCCTACCTATATTATTATGATATTATGTATTTTCTAAAACTCCCAAAATGTATGAGACACTGAACTGCAATATATACTATTAACTTCTAGTTAATAATTATGGATAAACATGGGCTAATCAATTATAACAAATGATAAGTAATGAAAAATATTAATCTGTAGTATTATATACAGATTATGTCATAAAATGGCCTTAAATAGTCTATTCATTCAAATATTTTTAAACTACATTTAAACTATTACATTTAAGAAATTATAAATTTAACTAAATTTTAATTAAAAAATTAAAGAGTTCCACATTTACAAAGAGTTTAAGTAATAAATAAATTATAAGAGGGAAAAATCAATTTGATAAAAGACTAGCTTGGTCCTAATTGTTTTGTTTATTAACAATGATAGTCTTATAGTAGTATAACTATTTAAGAGTAGAAAATACACTATACATATAAACTTTATTTTAACATTTCTCCTAAGGGAATTTAAAAATAAAACAAAACTGTAAGAATTAAATGTGTTCTTAAGAAAACCAACTCATAGCCCAATAGGAATATAGATTTAGAATATTCTTACAAAATTGCAGTTTCAATACCCTTCAAAACTTTATAATCATGTCTCACTGCTTAATTCAGCACTTGCTAACCCAGTTTAACTAGGTAGAACTTGATTTATTAAAAGCATCATAAACACAATGAGAAAAGTTTTCTGCACAATTAATTTTTAAATTAACATTCTCCTTATGACCATTTCCACCATAATTTAATTTGAGAGAAGAGGATATTTTAGTATTTTGAGTGATCAATCCTTCATCAGAACATGAGTCCTGAAATACAACAATTATAGAGACAAATCCTCATTGATAATTATTCAACGCTCTTTTCACAGTAACCCTGTAGTTGACTGCAAAACTCTGGATAAAAACGAGGTATTTCAAATTCACATATTTGTTTGGGTACATGAGTTCCCAGTGAACTCATAATTCATTAAATAATCTATCTTCTATTTTGGTAGTTAATTATTATAAACACAGTAACCTTACTATATGATATACATATAAAAATCAGCCTTCAATACCCATTTGAATGTGGGGCTCAGTGGGATATTAGTCCCCAGGTAGTTCAAAATCTCCCTTGCATTTTGCATGGCTCCACCTTAGACTCTTTCTGGCATCTTCAATATTTGGTCTATCATTTCCGTGTGTGTGTGTGTGTGTGTGTGTGTGTGTGTGTGTGTGTGTGTGTGTGTGTGTGTGTGTGTGTGTGTGCCAGCCCTGGCTTGAATTTAGGGCCTAGGTATTATCCTCAAGTTTTTCGCTCCAACATTTCATTTTACAACTTGAGCCACAGCTCCAATTCTGGCTTTTTGGTGGTCAATTGGCGATAGAGTCTCATCAACTTTCTTGCCTGGGCTGACTTTGAACCACAATTCTCAAATACCAGCCTCCTGAGTAACTAGAATTACAGACTTGAACCACCAGCACTCTGCATTTTTTAAGAAGGATTTTTCTTTGTCCTTATCATCTGGTCTCAGCCAACCATTAGCAGTGCTAAGTTATTTCCTTGGGCATTGTTCATCTATCTATCCACTGCTCTACTCAGGTACCACTTCAGTACTCCTTACCAACTCTTATCCCCAAACCACACAGTTGTACCCAAACTAAAGAGTTTGCCTATAGTCCTTAAACTCTGTCAGCTAAATACTGACGATCCCAATGAATGTTTAGTAAAGGCTTTAGTTAGGCATGGTATGTACTTCTCTAACCTCAGTGCTTGGGAGGCAGAAGCAGGAAAACTTTATTCAAGGCCAGCTTGGACTACACAGAGAGGCCTGTCTTAAAAAAATAAAACCAAAACGAAGTCATTAATGCTGTAGTGGGTAAGATACTAAGGGGCTGAAGAATAAAGACCTTCTCTAGAGGGGATGGGGGTGATATGTTTGGCAATTTGTTCTAATTGCTATTGCTTAAAGACAACTTTTAATACCGAGTACATATGAAATCATGCTCATTCTTAGTGACCATCAGAGAAATGCAAATGAAAACCACAATGAGATCCTACTTCATACCCATTAGCATGTCTGTTATTTTTTGAAAAAGGAAAAGCAAAACAAAATATCAAGTGCGAACAAATATATGGAGACATTGGAACTCTTGTGTACTGCTTGTGTGGATGTAAAGTGGTATAATCAATTTGGGAAACAATCTGATGTCTTCCCAGAAAATTAAATATCGAACTACCTACATAATTCAGCAATTCCACATTTGGCTGTGTATCTCAAGGAAATGAGAACAGGGACTTTGTGCATCTCTGTTAGTAGCAATGTATTCACAACAGCTGGAAGATAAATGGATAAATAATGTAACATGTAACATATGTAGAAAATGGAGCATTATTGATCTTTAAAATGGAAAGAAATGATGATACATACTATAACATGGATACATCTTGAAGGCATTCAGCTAAGAAAGATACACGGGGTGGGGGGCGGCAGGGGAGGGAAAAAACAAATTGTTTAAATAGGGATACAGGTGGGCCCATTGCAACAATGAGATGTACAAGTCATTATGTTGAAAAACGAACTTCACAACTTTGGGGGCAGGGTAGTGGGTGGAGGGGGGTGGGAGGGAAGTAGGAGATGGGAAGGGGAAACAAAGGAGGAGGTAACAATGATTGATAAGAAATGTTCTTGCCCATGTAATTGTAACCCCTCTATCCGGTATTTTCACACACACACACACACACACACAAAAGATACACCAGATACCAAAGGAAAATATTTTATAATTCCACTTGCATGAAGCCTCTAGAGTAGTGAGATTTGTAGAGACAGAGAAAGAAGAGTGGGTCACTAGGCACTGGGGTAGAGGGCAAATGGAAGTTCTTGTCTAATGGGTATTGCTTCTCAGGGAATACAACGGTTTCTGGAGGGGCTGAATGGGATGGTGGTCACCAACATAGGAATGTATTCAATGCCACTGAATTGAACACTTACAAGTGATTAAAACTGTAAATCTGATTTGTATTTATCACGGTAAAAAATAAAATAAAAATTTTAATAGAAGTACAACTGGAAATCTCCAAAGAGATGAACACATTAGTGCTCTTTGTTTTACTGGACAGAAGACAGGGCCACAGTAGATTAAACTTGTCAGTTAAGAAAACACACCTGGTTTATATGGCAGAAGTACAACTAGAATACCATGATCTGGAGACCCACAAATCAGAATCTTTCTATCATCTCCAAGTTGTCTCCTTTTCCTGCTTAATGGTATATTTCACTGAGCCATTTTGATTCTTTGCTTTCTTGAAAACTTCCAAGATGCCTTCTAGGTCCATGAGCCTGCACACCTATATCCTCTTTTCTGGTGACAGTTGATACTTTTGACACATAGTCCTTAGAAGAAAGGATGTCGCTAATCTTCCAACAAAAATATAAGTGAGTTTACAGTTCTCAATTATGTTACATTACTCAATTGCATTACGTACAGCTGAATAATATTTTCAGACATGCTGACATAGTTTGACAGCTGGAATAAGGTATCTCGACACAACATGCCAACACACTGAGAGGGCCAGATGTTAAATGAGCATGAGTGTAAGGGATCTCACGCTTTCCTGTTCTGCTAAATCCATGCTAAGCCAGATGTCCAAAGTTGTGTGAGCTGTTTTGATGAGGAAGGCCATAGTTGACTTAAGACCCTGATATATGACTCCTAGCACCTGCACTGATTCCCATATAACTACTCGCCCCCACCCCACCCCACACACCCATCCTACCTTGGGCAGAACAGCTGACATTAGTTCTCACTTAGATTCTTGCCAAACATAAGAATACTGGAATGTGACAATAGAAACATTGTGCAAGTATCTCTGTTGAGTTAGTTTTCTCATAGTTACAGGCATGCTTCTCATAGTTCAAAATCTTGCAGCACAGAATCTTTATCTGATTATTGTCTATCCACAATGGACTTAAGTAAAGTCTTCCAGGTCTATAGCCCAGTGTCACATGCTTCTTTACTTCAAGTATGGCTAATCTTAATATCAGTCTTAGAAAGATGGAAAAGATTAGTTCCATTCTGAAGACTGGAGAAACAGTCCCTCAGACTGAAAGTTGTTTTTAAGTTCAGTTCTTAGATTCAGATATCCCACATGTATTCATCATGGTTGGCTCTTAAATATTCCTTTGAGCATCTCAAATCTAGACCATCATTCAAAGCCTTTCCCCGTCTAGATCGGTCTTTCTCAAGCTGTAATGTGCACAGGAATAATCTGGATGTCTTGCTAAACTGCAGATTTTGATTCATTAGGCCTGAGATGGAGCCTGAGCTTGTCCATTTCTCACAGGTTCCCACATACTGCCAAAGCAGCTGGTCCCCAGATGGTAAGATAGAAACAGGCTTAGAGAACTGCTTTTCCACGTGGTATCCTCCAGCCACATGTGGCTATTAAGTACTTAAAATGAATTTATCTGGATTGAGATATGCTTCAAGTATAAAATGCAAGCCAGATGGTGAAGATTTGGTCTAGAAAAGAAGAGTGAAAAGAAAAAAACTCCTAATTTTTATATTGATTCCATGTTGAAACAGTATTTTGATTTGGCCCTCATTTATTTATTTTTCACCTTTTAAAACTACCAGAAAAGCTAAATTTGCATATATGTTTCATATTCTAAATCTATTGGAGCGTGCTACTCTAAAGATGCCTCCAGATTCTTCTCCATCCATTCATCCTTCATCATGTACTACCTTGCATTGCTAAAGGTCACTAAAAACATGTTGGCTATGCAGTGAGCTCCTAATATTCTGCATTTATATAGTCACTCCTGTTTTGGTCAGATTATGTATTTTCCTTGCTTGTGTTTGTTTTTACCTGTAGAAAAGTATCTTCCATAAAACAGATTTTCAATAATGGCCACTGATTAAACTTTGGACATCAAGCATCTGCTATGGTGTTACATACCCCAAAATGCTTAGCACAGTCAATTTAAAGTAAGTCCTAAATTAAGGTCTGGGTCAGTTCTAGCCAGTCTCCATGAATTTTTTTTAATAGTATGGATTGCTTGACCTGATTCTTCTCTGCCAAAGGAATTCTGCATAACTGTCATAGAAAGTTAATAAAAATATAATTAGGAAGGCATACTACTGTGGAACAAAACAAAAAAACTAATATTTCATCCTTTCGGCTAATTAAAAAGCGATTGAGGCTGGGCACCACGGTGGTTCACACCTGTAACCCTAGCTATTTAGGAAGCTGAGATGTGAGGAGATCAGGCAGAAAAGTCCCTGTTAGACTCTTATCTCCAATTAAGCACTCAGAACCCAGAAGTGATGCTGTTGCTCAAGTAATAGTGTGCTAGACTTGAGCATAAAGAGGCTCAGGGACAGCGCCCCGGCCCTGAGTTCAAGCCCCACAACTGACAAAAATAAAGTGATTGAAGGAGAATTGCTTAAAATTAAGAAGGCGACTCATTCTCTTCAGTACTATCACCTTGGGTAGAAGGTAAGAGGCACACTGCAAGTGTTACATGCAGCAGGATTTTAGGAGAATTTATCTTCAATTTGAGGTACAAGAATCATTGTCTAGTAGTGTTAAATGAATGTCATGGTACTCATTCATCTATTCATTATTCACTCATTCATTATTCACTTACTCATTCATTCACTTGCTCACTTACTCACTTGTCTATTCTTTTGTTCACTTCCTAACTTAAGACAGAAGCTCAGACTTTCAACAAGGTATTTTCCAGGTACAGTTACCCAGATGCTCACAACCTCAGGATTCATGAAGCAGCCTTATGCACAGAATAGACACATATATCTTCCTAAATAAACAGGATTTTCCAGATGATCTTCTTTTCCCTGTTAATATGCTAAATCTAGTAGTTTACCTTACTTTTCTAACAAGTTATTCATGCATTGTCATTATTTATTATTATTATTGATGTTGTTGTTATTATTAATTATTATTGGTGGTGCTGGTGTTTGAATTCCAGCCTGCATGGTTGTTAGCTAGGTGCTCTACCATGATGTTATGCTTCTCTACCACCCCTGCTAGCTCACTTTCTCTTTTGGTTGCTTAAACTGTTTGTCAGAGTTTCATGACTCTGGGACTGACTGGGATTAGCTTCAGACAGAAATTCTCCTACTTAATGCTTTCTCCTGTAGCTGGGATCACAACTGTGAACCACCACACCCAGCTTGTTTGAGATGGCTGTCCCACAGAGCTTTTACCCTGGCTGGCTCTGAACTGTGATCTTCCCAATCTTCCCTCTCAAATAACTAGAATTATAAGCATAATGCACCAAAGTCAGCTACATTAGTATCATTATATGGAGAATCTCAAAAGGACTTTTGAAACTCTCTAGTTCTGAAGTTGTATTGAGGACTAAACATGTATCTTTTTTTATACCAACTTTCAATGTAAAATGGTTCCTGATTGTGTAACAGAGTTTCTTAAAACTAAACATCCATTGGCTGGGGTAGGAATGTAGTTCAGTGGTAGAGCACTTGTCTTGTGTGAATGAGGATGAGTTTGATCCCCAAGACGGCAAACAAACCAAAAGCATATAATTTTTTATATTCTAACCATCTTGGATTTTGTGCTCTGTGTGTGTGTGTGTGCGCGCGCGCACGCACATTGTGTTGTGTTGTGTGTGTACTGGTACAGGTGTTTGAACTCATGGCCTGTACACTGTCCTTTATTTTTTTCATTCACAGCTGGTGCTCTGCCCCTGGAGCCACAGCTCTGTTTCTGACTTTCTGGTGGTTAATTGGAGATAAGAGTCATATGGACTTTCCTGCCTGGCTTTGAACCTCATTCCTCAGATCTTAGATTCCTGAGTAGCTAGGCAGACTACTACCTGGTTGTGCATTTGATTTTGAAGATGTCTGATTTTTACTGGTAGCTTTGTCCTTGAATGACTTCCTTATATACTTCTCAGCCTTATCCTGCGAAGAGCTTCAGATCTTCACTATTAGGAAAGCAAGTCAAAATTCATGTCTTTAAGGATGTAGGCTTATATTATTCACATATATCTGTCCACCTTGTTTTACAGTTCACAAAGTAGTTTAGAATTTTTATTAAAGAGAGCTCTTTCTGTTAGGTCTTTGCCTCATTTAACATGTAATAAAAGATGAAATGCTAATTCATTTTCAATAAAAAACCATGTTTATATGCACATGTGACATACATCTATCAGCAAATCTTAAGAGGATCATTTATCTTTGACTAGAATTTAAGTTCTTAGGAGAAAGGATCTTGTCTTTTTCAGCCTTGCATTTCCCACAGTGTACTTAATGATGTTTTCTAAATTGAAATGGTATCTACAACCATACAGGTCAGGCTTCACAGACAAGAGAGACATTTTTATTTCTGTATCTCACTTCATCATTGTCATCAGGCCAAATTCAGCATTCTATATTTTAGGACAAAAATCCCATATATTTGTTATCTGGATGTCATCCAGATAAATGACAAAGCTCATTTCTCAGGATCCACATGTGGCTCTCCATGTTCCACATATGACAGTCATTAATCTAGTGATGACACGACAACAGGACAAAATTTCTTGCCCTGAGAACTATAGAGATTAAGAAAAAAACAAAACACACAAAAAAACATTAAAATCTATTATCTGGACACTTTTAAGCTCCAACCTCTTTAAGAAACTAATGTGATAGTGATGTTTATTCATTTATTACAATTCTTTTAGTATGTGTTTTATATTGTATTTTATAATGTTGTATTTTATATTCATATTATTCATCCAGTATTATAGGGTGTGTGTTCAAGGCAGTAATATTGGTAATTACAGATCTGTCAACAAACTGGTTTTTAGCAACATTGGTTTGAATCACAAAAAGCTGAAACCCAGCATGTAATTTCTCATCTACATTTGAATACACCCCTCAGCCCCCACCAATTTAATAATAATTAGTGCACTTTGTTTAAAAAGCAACAAAGCCCTGCTGAGTTTGGTAGGAAGTACATGGAATTCCAGTACTCAGGAGGTTAAAGCAGTGGATCTCATATTCAAAGCCATCCTGGGCCACATAGTGAAAACTTGTCACAGTAAAACAAAACTGGTGGTTCATGCTTGTAATTCTAGCTACTCTGGAGGCTGAGAAATGAGAACTGTAGTTCAAAGCCAGCCTAGAAAGTCTGAGACTCTTACCTCCAATTCATCAGGGAAAAGAAAAGTCAAATATGGAGCTGTGACTCATGTGAGAGAGCTAGCCTTGAGTGAAAGGGATAGTACCTGGGTCTTGTGTGTTCAGCCCCAATCCTGCCCACCCCCACATACCATAAAGCAAAAAAGCCAATGCTTCATTACTTTCTATTACCTTTGTGACTAGTTGATAGATTTTTAGAATCCTCAAACTCTTCATTTTATCAGACTAAGAAAAATGAGAGGCATTCTTCTTTGAAAAGCTCTGAGCTCCACTAGGACAAAGATCAAGTTTCAGTATTTAATGGAAAAAGGGTACATGGAACCTGTGAAAGGGTTTAAGGCTAGGATACAATATTTCCTTTAAGACTTTAAATAAATTAGCGAAGGTACAAATACCTTTGTGTGGGTTAAGATGCTTGAAATAAAAACCAATACAATGGAATAAAATAGGGACTATTTCTTGGGGGAAACTGGAAAAGAAAGTTATTGGATCTGAACTCAAGGCCACAAGCTGGCCCTGCTGGTGCTCTACCACTTGAGCTATTCCTCCAGCCTAGCATTTTGGTATAGAGTCTTACAGGATTGCTTGCTTCCGTCTGAGAACCTCCAGATCTAAGCTTTCTGAGTAGGATTACAGGTGAACCACTGGCTCCCAACTGTATATCTTTGAACTGAAGTTTGCACAATTCAAATCCCTTCTTTCATTTCTAGAAAGCTTTTTTATGTAATGACAAGCTTGGGAAGTTCAGCAATATTCTAAAAAAACTAAAATTCCTACCTTTTCTTCTTCTTTTTATTGATACTTTTCTATTTTCATTGATACTTGAAAACCATATTTATCAATTTATTACAAAATAGGAATTCTATTTCCAGAAGCTTAAGTGACTTGAATTGACAATACCTTCCTCATTAAGCTTTGGACAAGTAGGCCTAAATTATTGTTCCTACCAACAGAAATAGTTTCTACAAGACATGGCCTTTGACCAAAAGGGAATGCTACTACACTGTTGATGGCAATGTAAACTTATTCAACCACTCTGGAAAGCAGTATAGAAATTCCTCAAAAGACTAAACATAGAGCTACCCTATGACCCAGCAATTATACTCCTGGACATAATCCAACAGAACATAAACAGGCCACACTAAAGCTACCATTACAGTCATGTTCATTACAGCATTGTTTACCCTTGCCAAGATATGGAATCAACCCTGATGACCCTCAATGGATGAATGGATCAAGGAAATGCTATACACACACACACACACACACACACACACACACACACACACAATGGAATTCTATGCTTCCATGAGAAAGAATGACATTGTGCCATTAGTACATTAGTAAGGAAAAGGAGAGTCTTGGAAAAATTATATTAAATGAGGTAAGCTAGACTCAAGGAATCATAGGTTGCATGGTTTTCCTCATTTGTTGTAACTAGAATGTACCTATAAATCTACAAGTAAACACACTGGATGGTAAAAGAAAAAAAGACTTGGACATGATAAATTATACAAGACTCTAACCAAAGGAAGATATTCTTAGGAGAGGATCACAAATGCTCAGTAGCTATACATACATGATCATATAAAATGATATTTATTGAAATGAGCTCAAAAAATGGAAACAAGTTTTTTTTTGTTATTTTGGTTTTTGAGTTTTTGTTTGTTTTCTCCTTTGCTCATTTTCTTCCATGTTTGCTTTCTCTGTACCTTCTGTCTTGTATGTAAATTTCTCTGTTTTGGCAAGGGTAAGGGGGAGCACAGAAATGGTGAGACAAAAGGTGAACAAATGCATCAATGATACTAGACAGACACTGTTGAAAATGAACTATACAACTTATGGGAGTGGAGGGTCAGGAGGGAAAAACTGTGGGAAAAGGAGGGAAGAAGTTACAGTGTTCCAAAAAATACTCATTACCTGATTTATGAAACTGGAACCCCTCTGTACATCATCATTTTAATAACAATAAAAATAGATTAAAGAAAAAGAAAAGGATGTGGCTTTTAAAATGAGGAATTTAGGCTGATGCAACATAGTCCAAATATGCAGTACAAAGTGGCAACCAAAAGTTCTATAAATTGGTGAATACCTTAGTAGTAAAAATGGTTAATTTTGATGTTTAGAAAAAATTCTGGTTTCTTCTGGTTCCTCCATTTAGTTATGTATGACTTCAGATGAGCCACTCAATCCCTGAATAAAGTTTTCCAACCTATAAAGTAAGGAGTATAAACAAGAGAAAGAGACCAAGGCTATTTCAAAACTTCTGAATATCTTCTTCTGTGTCTTATGGAATGGATGGGGAAACTGAACACATGATTATTATTATTCTCCTCTTGGTATCAAGCAAGCAGTGGTCTTGGTTGGGTACCCTTCCAGCTTCTTGGCGTCTTGAACAAACAGTTGAGCAAAATGCACATTTGTTGTGAGAGAAGCACAGGCTTTGGAGTAAAAGTAAAGTAAATATGAAGTGGGAATACGTGACACAGTGTGGAATGGGCCTGAACATGTGGTCTCCAATGTCTAATGGGAAAATTTAAGACTGATATGAATTGTCAGAAGAGTTGGAGAGTCCTGACAACAGGCAGGTTCATTTCTGATGGACAGCGGCAGTTATATAACAGTTTCTTGACTGCAAATGCTTATTCTCACAATTTATTCAATGATAATGATGTTAGCAACATGCAGTGCATAAATATGAATCTTTAATTAGGGGTTTCCAGAAAGGTCAAGTTAGGTCATAGTCCTCACCTTCTGTGCATCTGCCTTCATGAGATGTGCTGCTTTGTGGCATAAAGATCCTGATTCTCAGGACATAGTGACTGTTGGACTCCCCGCAGAACAGGGTGTATAACATTTTATCTGAACCTTGGGATAGTCTTGTGAGGTAGTCTTCAAGCATAAATGAATCTCTTGGCCAGTTTTGCAACAGACTCTGTTCTATCTGCCTGCCTTACTCTTCCACCTTTCCTGTCTCAAATAAAACAAAGGCTGAAAAGATGTAATACTGCTAGCATTTGGATTTTTTTAAATCAAATAGAATAGGAATTCTGTGATGCTTGACTTTTGGTGAATGATCAACACATGCATTTCCAATGGTGGAAAATCTGAAGTGGACAGAGGAGACAATTGTTCTACCTATGATTGTTTCTATTGTTGAATCATAGTACTGGGTAAGGGTTAAATTCAATTACCTACTCTTTTCCTCATGTTTCAAGGAATTTCTTTTTTTCCTGCTGTGGCCAGCAGACCTTGATTTCTGTTGCTAGGAAACGTGAAAGGCACTTTTAGTCCTTGTAGAAACCATGTTTAATAAAATCATTTTGACTGATTGTTTACTGGTTGTTTGGCTTGATGCCAATTCAAAGGCAGCTTGCTTCAAACCTTTACAAGGTAAATCTAGCAGTGGTGAATTGGGACACCCATGGAGGCTCTGTAAAAGAGCCCTGGGAGATGGGAGAGCGTGGAAAGCCAAGGTCAATAGCCTTCTCAACCTGCAAGTAGAGCAACTCCTCTCTGGTCGGCTCCCTCTTCTTTTGAAGACAATGTTTCATAGAGACTGGATGAAGGTGGGAAGGTTAAAAACTTTGGGAAAGTCTTGACCTAATTTAGCGTAGAAGAAAGTTGAGAAATAACATACCAAGAATCTTGTAGCTCAGAAATACAAAACCTGGGGATTAAATAGGGTCGTTTAACTCCAGTTCTCTTTCTATTATACCAGGATTCCTGTTGCTCTTCATTGCATCTTATCTGTTTCTTCCTCTCAGAATATTCTGGGACTCTATGGCCTGATTCTCATTAAGAACCAATATATTCAGAAGCCCTGAAAAGGTTAAGCCACAATTGATGTACCAGGCTATATAAACTAAACTAAAAATTCTTCTCTAACAAACATCTAAATTGTGTGTGTGTGTGTGTGTGTGGTATGTGTGGTGTGTGTGTGTGTGTGGTATGTGTGGTGTGTGTGTGTGTGTGGTATGTGTGGTGTGTGTGTGTGTGTGTGTGTACTGGTCTTGGGTTTGAACTCAGGGCCTGGATGCTTGCCTTGAGCATTTTTGCTGAAATCTAGCATTCTACCTCTGGAGCTACAACTACACATTCAGCTTTTTCGTGGTAAATTAGAGCTAGAGTCTCACAGACTTTCCTCCTCAGACTAGCTTTAACCATAATCCTTAGATCTCAGCCTCCTAAGTATCTAGGATTACAAGCATGAACCACCAGTGCCCAGCTAGTATCCAGAATTATTTAAACAGTTTTCTTTTGTTTTGCTTCATTTTGGCTTTTGTTGCTACTGAGATTTGAAGTCATGGCCTCACACTTGCTTGGCAGGTACTCAACTACTTAAGCCACACCTCTAGTCCTAAGGCATTTTTAAAACTGCCTACCATTGTTGAGAAGATTGAAAAATTACAGACATTTTCAGATAAAAATATAGAGTTTCAATGATAAAGATACACTCAAATAAATATCAAAATTTACTTTAGAAGGAAGAAAATTGAATCTACAGTCCAAAAATTACAAGAAAAATGATAAGAAATGCTAGGTAAATATCTGAGTGAACCCATTTAAACATTAACATAATGAAACAACACTAATAATAATAATTTACTTAGGGACTATAGAACAAATTAAAAATATCTGAAAAAATCAGGAAGAACTAAAGATGATGAATTTAAAGTTTCTTGAGTATGCTTAAAATATGCTTGTTTGGCTGGTAGCTCATGACTGTGATCATAGGTACTTGGGAGGCTAGGAACAGGAAGATTGTGAGGCCAGTGAAGGCCAGAAAGTTCTTGAGATCCCTAACTAAGCCTATAATTTGGCACAGTGGTGTTCACCTGTCATCTCAAACCACGTAAGAAGCTGATATTTGGAGGATCATAGTGCAAACCAACTTAAGGAAGAAAACTCCCGGAGAGTTCATGTCCACAAAGGGAGGCTGGATGTAATGGTTTATGCTTATATTCCCTCAGATGATTGGAAGCCCATAGTAAGCAGCTCTAGGCACGGGCATATGCCCAAGTGGGGAGAACCTATTCTATGAACAAATTAGTGAAAATCAGTGCTGAAAATATTACTCAATGACATTGTCTTAGCCTAAAAAAATGGGCCTTTTGTACATAAAAAGGTAAACATTAATTTTAATATGTTGTTAACAGAAAATGTCTTTATGTTTAATTACAGCCTAAAAGAGTAGCAATATGAATATAAAGTACAGATTAAGTCAAAGGAAACAAGATTATAACTTTCTCACAGAAATTATAATGAATATGACTTAGGCAGAACCATGAAGTAGGGATAAACATACTAAGTAGAGAAAATTACAAACCAAAATAGTAAATGTCAATATATCCATGTCACAACAACTATAAGCAGACTATATTCACCAACTAAAAAAGATACTGAAATTTGATTAATGCATTTTGATGTTACTTATACAAAGCTCACTTAGAACAGAATCCATGTGGAAGTACAGATAAAACACATGAAAGTGAAAAAATCTACAGGGTATATTATCTTAAGTGAGAAAGAATTACAGCAGATATGGAAGATCAATACATAATAATCACAGGGATAATTCATGGTCTATAACAAGTAGAAAATTCTTAGCCTCTATACACACAAGAACTTGGGAGAATTATTGGGAGAAATTAACAATGTTCAACCACAATGTAAAATTTTAAAAGAAAAAAAAGCTGAGCATGCTTGTTCATACTTCTAATGCCAGTTACTCAAAAGAAATTGGCAGGATTGTAGTTCAAGACAAGCCAGAGCAAAAAGATTATGATACCAAAGAAACAAACGGAGTGGTTTGTACCTGTAATAACATCTACGTAACAATTAGGAGGATTGTGGGCAAAACCCACTAGATTTTATATGGAAAAGTATTTTAAACTGTCTCAAGAGTGCCTGCCTAGAATTCATAACACTCTCAATTCAAATTTCATTATTACACATCAAGAAAGAGTCATAAATCTATAGATGTATATACAATATAATAAAGTTGATCAAATATAGAATGTTCTATCCAACAGTTAGAGGATATATATGCTATTCAAACCTAGATATGTCACTGATAAAAATTGTCCACGTACTTGAAATATAAAAAATTCATATATTACCAGATACTGGTGGTTCACACCTATAATGCTACTACTTAGGAGGCAGAGATTTGAGGATCATGGTTCCAAGGCAGCCCAGGCAGGAAAGTTCTTGAAACTCTTACCTCTAAGCACCAGGAAACTGGAAATAGAGCTATGGCTCAAAATGGTGAAGTGGTAGCCTGGAGTGAAAAAGCTTAGGGATACCATACAGGCCCTTAGTTCAAGCCCTACAACTGACCAGAAAAAAATACACATAACAAAGTAGCAGAGTGTTTCTTTGATTATAATGTTATAAAATGAAAAATCAAAATTAAAACAAAATGTCCCATATATTTGGGCCTGTAAAGTTTTTTATCAATGAAAAATTAAAAAATAACTATGATGGGAAAAAGAAAGGCCTTCCAGCTGGGCATAGTGACTCCTGAATATAATCCTAAAATTTAGGAGACAGAGGCAGAAAGATTAACAGCTCCAGGCTAGACTGGATTACATAATGAGACTTCCTTAAAAAATAATTATGGCCCTTCAAATCCTCATGATCTGTTCTCTGGAACCTGTGAATATGTTACATTATAAAGGAGAATTAAAATTGCAAATGAATTAATTTTGTGAACCTAAAAATAATAAAGAAATTGAGATAGGATAGGAAATATTATGAAGTAGTGAGGAAAAGGTAGCTGCTTCACCATCTATTCATATGGAAATACGATGCTGATCATTCCTTTTATCTTGCATTTTATACAAACACAGAAAAGGAGTGTGAGTCTCCCACCAAGAGGGCTCAGCCCTGTGTATACCTTCGTAATTCCCCCTGTCTCTGAGCCTGTACTGAATTCCTAATCTCACCAGGGACATTCTCATGACTGAGACTTAGTTGACACGGATCCAAATACACTTTGCTTTTTTGGGGGGGGGTCTAGTCATAGGGCATGAACTCTGGGCCTGGGCGCTGTCCCTCAGCTCTTCAGCTCAAGGCTAGCACTCTACCACTTAAGCCACAGCACCACTTCCGGCTTTTTTTTCTGCTTATGTGGTGCTGAGGAATGGAACCCAGGGCCTCATGCATGCAAGGCAAGCACTCTATCACTGAGCCACCTTCCCAGCCCTCCACTTTGCTTTTTAAGTGACCATAAACAGTTTAAGTGATCATAAACAGTTCTTAAGTGTTCATCCTAAGGGGTAACTCTCAAGAGCTTTGGGTGGCCACTGAGAAAAATCCAAGTAGTTCTTTGTTTGTTTATTTATTTATTTGCCTTACAGGTCAAGATGGAAGTAGAAACAAAGGCAATGAATATGATGTACCACACAGTCACAAGAGTGCCAATTGGAGGTTGACCAGTTGGCCCTGCTGCTCATTGGCTTCAGTAGGTCCCACTTTTTATTTATCTTCTCTGGCAGCAATAGAATGAGTTTTGGGGGTTGGCTTGAGACCAGAGTAAATGAAAGGACACTGGTGGCACTAAAGACTAGTGGCAAAATATCAAGATACAAAGGAAGTTACAGAAGAAAAAGGATCTTGTTTCAAACTCCACCCACTGACCTTTTTGTAGGTGATCTTTTGGTGAAATAGCACCACCTCAGAACACAGAGGAATGAATCACTTTGTAACTCTGGGGAAAGCCTGGATTCAAAATATATTTGACATGGTTTTCCTGGGTATCCGTTTTCTACCACATAATCTTCCTATTGTGTGCACAGATTCCTGTTTGGTTTGGCAGGGCTGGAGCTGGCAGGCATCCCTACACCCAAACACTCCTTACTCATCTTCTAGGCTCACTAAAATCACAGCAAGCTCCAAGATAAAGGAGCCAAATGCTACATGAATTGTGAAACTCTTTTCTGCTTACCAGGAACATGTAAAGATATCCCAATGAAGCAAAAAGATCACCAACATTCTCTCCAACATTGGAACAAAAAAGGTATGTTTGTACCTTAGATTTATGGAAGCTAGTGCTCCAACTCCCTGCCAAAGTCTCAAACTTCCTATTCTCATAGCAGGTCCATATTGTGCAAGACAGCCATGGTCTGAAGACCTTGTTGAATCTGAGAGACAGCAGTTCCGTTCAGTTTCTGGCATATGAACTTGAATTAGGACAATAAAAGAGTGCCAATGAAGCCCACATTTTAGACAGCTAGACAAGCAGGATGGTTATTCAGAAACACTTTGAATCCTTGCCCAGACTCAAATGCAGTCCTTTATAAAGCCCAGAAGACTTGGAATAAAAATTCAACTGAATTGATCAATTGCCTTTTAGGATATATGAAAAGTTTGGAAATGGAGAAAAAGCTGGGAAATCAAGACCTCAGAGGGTGATTTTCTTACTGGGGTTCCTGCAGTAATTTTTTTTCTAACTGTGTGGTATGAGGGCTTATGTATGAGGACTGAAAGTATGAATGTCTGTGAAAATCCCAAAGATTTTTGTGAAGATAACACAAAGAATTAAATGTAAATGGGATATATAAAGCCTCTGTAGGCTGAAAGCTGGTGGTTCATGCCTGTAATCCTAGCTACTCAGAAAACTGAGACCTGAGGATCATGGTTTAAAGCCAGCTCAGGCAGAAAAGTCTCTGTGAGATTCTTATCTCCAGTTACCCACTCAAAAAATTAGAAGTGACGTATGGTTCAAAATGGTAGAGTGCTAGCTTGAGCAGAAAAGCTCAAAGATAGCATTAAGCCCCATGACACACACAAAAGGTATGTGCAACAAATAGATGTGTATGTGAGCCAGGTGCCTGTGACTCACACTTCTAATCCTAGCTATTCAGGAGGTTGAGATCTGAGGACCATGGTTCAAAGCCAGCCCATGCAGGAAAGACCGTGAGACTCATTTCCAATTAACCACTAGAAAACCGGAAGTGGCGCTGAGGCTTAAGCAGCAGAGCACTTGCCTTGAGCTGAAGAGGGCAGGGATAGTGCCCAAGCTCAGAGTTCAAGCCTCATGGCCAACAACACCAAAAATACAAAAAACTAGTACTAGGGCTTGAATTCAGGGGCCCATGCTCTCCCTTGACTTTTTCACTCAAGGCTGGCACTCTACCACTTGAGCCACATCTCTACTCCTGACTTTTGGCTTGTTTTTTGAAGATAAGAGTCTCATAGACTTTTCTTCCCAAGCTGGCTTCAAACTGGGAATACTCAGATTTCAGCCTCCTGAGTAGCTAGGTTATAGGCATGAGCCACTTCAACCCAACTATATCATATTTTTAACAAATGTGTATAAGGACCTGTGTAAGGAGTGCTGAGGATAAATATGTCTAAGACACAACCTTTACCTTCAAAGAGCTTATCTAGATGATAAGATGAACAGAGAGTTTCTGATTATATACATGTCATAACTGATAGTTCTCAGCCTGTAAGATGGCAGGGTAGGCAGGCCAGCTCTTTTGGAAAGGCTTTTTCTTCTTCCCACTAACTTGACATTAGCTCTGTTTTTCCACTGACCTCCATCAGTCTGTTCTGGACCACTGGTTTCTTGGGTTTTCATCTTTTGGCACCAAGACCCAAACTTAGATTCTTTTAGACCATTTCTTTTTAAAAAGATACTCAAAAGTAGCACTGTTGAGCTTGTAATAATCCAGATCTTGTCACTATCAAAGCCCTCTCCTTCCATGTCCAAACAGAATACTAGTTAGCATCAGAAAAACCTTAGTTCCTTAAGATGCTTGTCATCCTCTGGTAGAAAACTGCAAAAGAAGTGTTCACAAATTTACTTTGTCAATGGTGCTTTTATTCAGTGCACAGCCTGACTAACCAGGCATCAGGATTCAGCAGTCAAGATGGAAAAGAGGAAATCAGTCCAGTTTCCTCTGAAGCCCCTACTTCTCCATGTCACCCAAGCCTTGCTGCTGAAACCAGACCATCCTTCAAGACTTCTCCATAAAGCGTCATCTCAGACAGCCTGGACTTTCCCTGTTTAGTCCCCTTCAGGAAATAGATCCTCCCATCCTGGCCATCAGACAAATCTGTAAATCTCTCCATTCAAATCTCTTGTTCCAGTTTTCTCTCAGAAGTTCCTAGGGACTATTGTGGAGGAGATGGGGAAAAACAAGTTGTTTAAGGATTCAGGTGGACCTGTTGCAACAATGAGAAGTACAAATTGTCATGTCAAAAACGAGCTTTACAATGTCGGTGGGGGGGAGGGGGGAAGGATTGGGTGGGGGGGAGGCTGGGAAGGGAGGTGAAGGGTAAAAAAAATAGAATGAAACAAACATCTGTTAGTGAGTTGAAGAGAATGACAGATGATTATAAATTTGTGACTAGACTACTAAGAGTACACAGAAGAGCTGGTCATCAGTTCTTCATGCCTGCAATTCTAGCTACTCGGGAGACTAAGATCTGAGGATCATGATTTAAAGCCTGATATGGTAGGAAAGTCCATGAGATATTTCTCTTACTCCTCAGAAAAGGTTGGAAGTGGTGCTGTGGCCTAAGTGGTCTAACACCAGCCTTGAATAAAAGAAGTTCAGGGATAGTGCTCAGGCCCTGAGTTCAAGCCCCACAACCCATTAAAAAACAGTACACAAAGACCCAGGACAGTCTTAACCTCCTAGTGGCTCTGTCAATGAGCCATTTGGATTCACCTCTGAACAACATGTTATATGAGCAGCAAGGTTTAATAAGTAGCTTGTTAGCTTTTATTTTCTCCACTTTTCTTCCCACCCCAAAATCAGAAAGGCCTCTCTGAGTAATGTCACAGATGAAATGGATGTATTGTTTGTGTAAGAATAGCACTTGTCTTCTTTTCTCAGAAGTATACTGAGATGGATGAAATTTGCCATTCTTTGTATGCCAATGATTGGCATATATTGGAACTGGGAATTAGGTGCTATGATAAATGGAATGGCTTATGCCTTCAAGTACAAAATAGGAATAAAAGTAGTTAGCCAACCTAATCAATGGGTTCCACATCTGCAGATTCAATCAACTATGAATCAAAAGTACTTGGAAAAAAGTACATCTGTGCTAAACATGTGCAGACATTTGAGAGGAATCATTAGTCTCTAAACAATATAGTGTAACAACTGTTTACCTAGAAATTACAATGTATGAGATATGATAAGGAATCTATAATGATCCGAAATGTTCGGAAGAACATGGGTAGGTCCTTTGCAGATGCTATCTCAGTTCATGTAAGGGACTGAGTGAGCATGTGCAGACACTACTATCTATGGGGCCCTGGAACCCGCCTACCACAGATACCTGGTGAGAGCTGTGTATTTTGTAGGGAAAGTAGAAGAGATGGAAAGAGATGGACCCAAGCTTACACAAGTGGTAAAAGCTCACAGGGGACCTGACAATGGCCCCTCTGCTCTACATTTTATCTTTCCATGAGTGCAGACTGAAGTCAAAGCCCAGAGAGAAAAGTAACAAATTAGTACACCAACAGAAGTGCCAAGAATTGTGGGTTTAGAGGGAGAGGAAGAAGATCTTCCTAGCAAGTGGGGAGTGAAGAATGATAACTCAGAGGGGAAGAGAAAATTAGCAACAGGTATGGGCACAGCCATGTTGCACCCAGAAAGGCAAACTTGAATCTGTTGGTTTGGAGAGTTACAGACTGAAGACATATTGAATGAGAAATGGAGGTTCTCATGGGCCAGGCTATATATACACTGGACACCAGGAGTGATGGAGAGAGCTAAGTTCAGGTTTGATAGGGTGTAGTGGCTCATGCCTGTGATCCTAGCCCCTCGGATTCAAGAGAATCTCAAGTTTGAAGCCAACTTGGGCTCTCAAAGTGAGATCCTTGTCACCAGTCTCTGTTACATTAAGAAACTTTGTCTCAGCAAGCAAGCAAACAAAATGGGTTGAGGTAGGAGAGGGAGAAAAGTTGATTTAATTAGCATCACATGAAGAAACATGACATGACAAAGAGAAAGGTCAATCTTCCTGGTATTGAGGATCTAAAGTAACTGAGGATCTAAAAAGCAGGGAGAAGTCTGGTTTCTGGAAACATGTTTTATTTCTATCTATGGAAGTAAACATATGATTTGATTCCTTTTCAGTGTTAGGATCCTAAGTTTGTTCCACCTACTTTGTAGAAGCCAATGGCATATTTAAAACAATATAGCAGGTCAATGTGGAGCTGCTCTGGCCATAGAGTAATGTATGAAGGCTGGAGACTTCATTTCCCTGTGGGAGAATCTTAGGCATCCAATGAAAATCAAAACTGCAGGAGGCTTCAGGGCTCTGGAAGGGTTCCTTATCTCTATACTGTCTCTTTGTTTTCCCTCTTGGAACAAAACACTTAATTCTTCCCTATCTTTCATACTATCACTAACCCCACCCTAATATTGTTGTGGGGCTCAGAAGATAGATATCCTCTCAACTACTAGTCTTTGTTATATAATCTCAGTCAGTCAGCCAGCCAGTTGGCCAGTGGGGCAAATGTTTCTGGAACACCGATGATGTGTTTCTACATGCTGCAAGCTCCAGAGGGAAGGAGACAATGAGTACATGTGAGCAAATATAAACATAATTAAGTGCTATGAACAAAAACACAATATAGCAAAACTTTGAAGTCACAAGTCTATGGTTCTAAAGACCACCACGAAGGAACCCCACAAGCGCTCAGGGTACAGAGTGCAATACCGCACTGCAGATAGTTCACTCACTGTTACCTTATGACATTACCCAACTTCCATTAAAGACGTGCTGCCTTTCAACAAATCTCAACAATCACTTTATCACTTCAATTAAGTGTGTAACTTCTACCTTGTTTGACAGGGACACCATTTGCTTTTAGGGAGGTACATTAAAAAATATTTTATTTGTAAAGATGCTGCACAGAAGGCTTACCGTTACACGAGTAAGGAAATGAGTTCATTTCTTCTCGAGCATTGTTACCCTCTCCCTTGTTGTTCACCCACTATCTCTTTCCTCCATAACCTCCCTTGCCTCACCCCCAAGTTGTAAAGTTCATTTCCAATATATTGTTTTGTGGGTATCCTTGTTGCAATGGGTCTTTGTTTCAGCGTTTTGTTATTCTCCTTCCCCTCCCCAGATTAGACAAATGTATATACAAGAGGCAGGGAACCAAAAGCAAGTACAGTGACAACAGGGGTTATATCATAGGGAAAAGAACATACAAAGGAAACAAAAAAAATCACATAGTACATTAAAAACAACAATAACCAAAGACCTCTTGTGCCCATATTTTGGGGTTCATTTCACTTAGCATCATCTTATATGGTCATATGTACATAGTTTTTGAACTTTTCTGATCATCTGATAAAATTTTCATAGACATATACTAATTATTGCAAATGAGGGAAACCATGGGACCTATATTTCTTTGGGTCTGGTTTACTTTATTTAATATTTTTCCAAGTCTTTCCATTTCCTAATAAATGGGACAGTATCATTCTTTCTGATGGAAACATAGGATTCCATTGTGTGTGTGTGTGTGTGTGTGTGTGTGTGTATCACATTTTCTTGATCCATTCATCTACTGAGGGGTATCTGGGTTGGTTCCATATCTTAGCTATGGTAAATAATGCTGCAATAAACATAGTTGTCCTGGTAGCTTTAGTGTGGTCTTGTTTGTGATCATTTGGTTAAATGCCCAGAAGTGGGATTGCTGGGTCATAGGGGAGCTCTATGTGGAGTCTTTTGAAGAACCTCCATACTGCTTTCCAAAGTGATTGAACAAGTTTACACTACCACCAACAATGCAGTAGGATTCTCTTTTGGCCACATCCCCTCCAGCATCTGTTGTTATTAGATTTCTTGATAATAGCCATTCTAACTGGGGTGAGGCGGAATCTCAGTGTTGTTTTTATTTGAATTTCTTTCATGGCCAGAGAAGTTGAGCATTTCTTCATGTATCTATTGGCCATTCTTATTTCTTCTTCAGAGAAGTCTCTCTTTAAGTCTTTAGCCCACTTATTAAAGGGGTGGTTTTTTCTTTGAGGATTTGTTTTTGGAGGATTTAATTTTTTGAGTTCTAAGTATACTTTAGATATTAGGCTCTTGTCTATTGCCCTAGAGAAGATCTTCTCCCAATCCATGGGCTTTCTATTGATCTTGCTAGCTATGTCCTTTGCCATGCAGAAGCTCTGCAGTTTCATGCATTCCCATTTTTCCAATCTTTTTTTGATTTGTTGTGTTTCTGGGTCTTTATTAAGAAAACTTCAGTCTGTGCCAAGGAGCCCTAAAGTTTTCCCTATTTTTTTCCTGTAATGTTTTCAGAGTGTCTGCTTTGACTTTCAGGTCTCTGATCCATTTGGAGTTGATTCTGGTACAGGGTGATATATATAGATCTAGCTTTAGTTTTCTACAGGTTTTTAACCAATTTTGCCAGCACCATTTACTGAAGAGGCTGTCTTTCTTCCACTCTATTTTTTGGCTCCCTTATTTAAAATTAGATGGCTATAGGTCTGCAGGTTTATTTCTGGGCCTTCAGTTCTAATCCATTGGTCCTCAGGTCTGTTCTTGTGCCAGTACCAAGCTGTTTTGATTACTATGGCTTTGTAGTACAGTTTGAAATTTGGTATTGACATTCCCCCAGCACTGTTCTTTCTGCTAAGGAATTTTTTTTTCTATTTGAGACTTTTATTGTTCCATATGAATTTTTTGGATTACTTCTTCTATTTCATTACAGAATGAGGTTGGGATATTGATAGGTATTGCATTGAATTTGTAGATAGCCTCTGGCAGTATTGCCATTTTCACGATGTTTATCCTCCCATCCAGGAGAATGAGAGTTTTTCCACTTCCTTAGTTCTGTTTTAATTTCCCTTTTCAGGTTTTTAAAGTTTTCATCACAGGGATCCTTCATTTCTTTAGTTAATTCCTAGATATTTTATTTTTTGTGGGACTGTTACAAAAGGAGTTGCTTTCCTGATTTCAGCTGCACACTTCTCATTTATTGGCATACAGGAAAGCCATTGATTTTTTTAATGTTAATCTTATACCCTGCTACTTTGCCAAAGTTTCAAATCAACTTGAGTAACTTGGGAGTGGAGTCCATGGGGTTATTTAAATACAAGATCATGTCATCTGTAAAGAGGGAGAGTTTTACTTCATTTTTCCCTGTTTGGATCCCCTTTATGTTTGCATCTTGTCTTATTGCTGTAGCTGGGCATTCTGATACTAAATTGAAGAGGAGTAGAGAGAGCAGACATCCTTGTCTCATTCCTGAGTTTAGAAGAAATGGTTTTAGCTTTTTGGGGAAGTACATTTCCACAAAATTAGGGACAGGGAAACAGTAAATCACACAATGTTTAAACATAGACAACAATAATGAGGGGTTTACAGAGATTCTCTATATCAACTGAGCTGTGTAATGCATGCAGACACTTAAAATGTGTGTGTGTGTGTGTGTGTGTGTGTGCGTGTGTGAGCACATGCATGTGTTTGTGGGGATACACATACATGCCAGTAATAGGACTTGACAAGGCAAAGCACTTGAGCTAGACTTTTTCACTCATAGCTGACACTCTAGAACATAAGCTGCACTTTCAACTTTGGCTTTTTTTTTGGGGGGGTGGGGCAGTGGTTAATTGGAGATAGAGTCCCAGAGCTTTTGCTAACTTCAAGCCCCTAAACCTTATATCTTAATCTCCTGAGTAGCTGGAATTATAGGTATAAGCCAGCACTAGACCTGACGGTTTTTGACATATTTGTTTATTATTTTTAAGTGCTTCATCATAACTGTGTGTAAAAAAGCCTACAAATAAAGTGGTCTTACTGAAAAACAATGTGAATCAGAGGCAGGGAATTCTGAGGACATGTTTGTTTTGTGGTCTGAAAGACATAAAGAAGAAAGTCTCATGTAGATCTTGGAGATGTACAATTTAAACAACAGCACCAACAATTACCAAGTCCCTGAGTCTAATACACACTCACTGTGTTGGAAGGACTGGAGGTTGATGATCAAGTGGGCAAGTGGTAGCAGATGGATTCTCTTCTGTTAGGCAAGGGTAGAGCCTACTGAGCTTTATCACTGAGCTAGTCACTAGGATCTCATTCTGAATCCTCTTGGAATCTGACAAGGGAATGAATGGATCTGACTGACAATTATAGGCTCATCTGAGCTTCTAGGAGCAGAATGGACTTTTAAAGGACAAGAGTAGAAGAAAGAGGACAGCTAGGCAAGAGAGGGCTCCAACCTGGATTACAGTTGAATCAATAGAAGTGTTAGAGATGTATCTCACAGTGGATTTAAAGCACAAAGTTATGGAACAAGAGACATCTATAAGAACCTCTGCATTTTTGTCTTGAGCAACTTGGTGGATGGTTGTACCATTCTCAAAGATGGAGAGGACTGGAGGGTAGGAGTTACTTTGGCTTAAAGCAAGTGATGACTCTTTGGTTACAAATCAGCGGCTCTACTTTGGCTCCTAAGTGGTAAGATATAAGAGGAAGTACAGAGGGCATAGTGGGCAGTTGGTTCTCAGAGGGAAACTGAGCCACAGATATGGATTTTTTTGAACTTCAAGGGTCCTTACATAATATCTTGGAATACTTACTATGTGTTAGTTGCCAATGGAATACAGATATTTTCCATTGTCACAAAAAATGTCTCTTTACTAAGAACTGGTTCCCAGAGTAGGTCAGACCTAAGGCAAAGCCAGGATGTGCTTTCTAACTGAATAGGGAAATGATACACTCACTTGTTTCCGAGAAGAAACTTTCAAAGGGAAACCATCCGGCATTCCCACAGAGTACCAGATCTTTGGCACAGATATGTCTTTAAAACAGCAGTACAGTTAAGCTTCTGGGAAGCAAGTGCTATATAAATACAGAGTATTAGAGATATCATCATGACATCTAGCTATCAACCAATTGCATCTCACTGTACTCAAAGAGGCCTTTCATTGCGGTCAGTGTTTAACTTCAGTTAGAAATAGCTGTAGGGGGAAATAAATTACTCTGAAGTTGAAAGTAGTATTCAGACCAACTAATTATATATCTATATTATCTTCTAGTATTTAATTTCTTCTTTTTCTTTTTTTTTCTGTTGGTCTTGGAGCTTGAACTTAGGGCCCACACACTATTCCTGAGCTTTACTACTAAAGAGTAGCACTCTCCCACTTTGAGCCACAGCTCCTCTTCCAGTTTTCTGGTGGTTAATTGGAGATAAGAGTCTCATGGACTTTCCACCTTGGGCTCTCTTTAAACCATGATCCTCAGATCTTAGCCTCCTAAGTAGCTAGAATAACAGGCATGAGCCACCAGTGCCAGGCTGAATATTGAAACAATTCCTAGTCTTGTAGATCCTTGAATGAATTAGTTAATGTTAATAATCTAGTGTCATCATTATTACTCTTGGTATTATATTATTTATATCATGTTGTATTACTTAACATTTGCTCACTCTGTAAAGGAAGCCACACAAAGCATACTTGAAACACATTTCTTACTATAATTAGCTTTTATTTTAAAAAATAAGGAGATATGAGAGAAGAAGACACCATTCAAAATGCTTAGAACTCCCACTGAACAGAGGGAAAACCTACTTCCAGAGGATTCCATAAATTCAAAAATGACTGCATTTAAACGTACAGATCTGAGTAATCCCAACAGGTATGCTTCAAATAAATTCTTTAAAAACAATAGAAGATAACAGAAACCATAATTTCAACAAGCACTACCCAGGAAATGGGTGCTCAGATATTAATGTGTTCTAGTTTCTATGCTGGAAAATGAGACCATTTGTATTTACTTTTCAATGAAAATTATTCACCAATCAATAAAAGAGACAAGAGAAAGGAAAAGAAGAAAGAAGAGGATGAGGAGAAGGAGAAGCAGAAGCAAAGAAGAAGGAAGAAGGAGAGAAGGAGGAGAAGGAGGAGGAGGAGAGATGAAGGAGGCAGAGGAGGAAGAAGTGGAGGAGAGGAAGAGAAGAAGGAGAAGAAAGGAAGGGAAGGACAAAGGAAAGAGGAAAGAGGAAGGAGGCAGGGAGCAAAGAGGAAGATAAGATAGAAAGACCTGCTTTTACAACGTGAAGAGGACTTTAGGGACAGTAGGTAGTTTTAATAGAGCAGAAATAGTATTAGATAATAAATAATCTTCTGTTCTCCCTTTCTTCCATTCATTTACCAATTTTTCGATTATAATCTCAGAAATCTACACTAAGGGATTTTTAATAAGTTTTCATTGATTCATGTATTTAAACATCTGTTAATCAAAGAGAAAGTATTTTAAACAAAGGCAGAGACAATTCATAAATTCTGCACTGAGCTGGGTAAGAACTGTCCTAGCTATGTATTTGTTTATCTTCTCTTCAAATATTTATTTGTGACATGCCTGCCATGTGCCAAAAAGTAAATCCTTTGTGTGTGTGTGTGTTTCCAGCCTCTTTGATCTCTTTTCATGTCTTCAATCACAGGAAAAAACTGTGCTTACAATTCCTCTCTCTTTTACCAAACCAATCAGTTACCTCAATTACATCTGTAAAATCCCTTTTCCATGTTGCATACCATGACCATGTTGATCATAGAGATTATTTGAGACTCCTGTCTATAGCCATGCAAGTTTAGGAGTATCTGCTGAAGCCCATTATGTTAGGCCCTGGGTATTACTTTGCAAAGGACTACTGGGATTCCTGCTTTCCCTGAGCTTATCACCTGGGAAGGCAGATAAGACTATGAACATGTAGAAATAAAATAAATAAGGTAATTTAGACAGGGGTATATTCTCTCATGAAAATCAAGCTTAGTGCTTGATTTTATATTTTAAAGAAGACTTCTCTGACACAAAGACATTTGAGTTGAGTTTTGAATGACATAAAGACTCATCCATGCAAAAAAGCCACGATGCAACAATGGAGTTTCTAAGGCAAATGTGTGTGTACCTAGGCAAATAAGGATAAGCAATAAAAACCCCAAAAGATGAATGTGACTGGAGCAACCATTCTAACTGTCAATCCGAAGGAATCAAAGGATGTTCTAAATGACTATATGATAAATAGATGTAATTATTCCATTGACAGATTTAAAATTTACTCAACAAAGCTGAGTGGTGGAGTGTCTGCTTAGTAAGTAGGAGGCTTTCAGTTCAACTCCTAGTACCACCAAATAAGATAAAATAAGATAAAAAAAAAGTTGTTATCTGGGCATTGGTTGCTCATGTCTGTAATCCTAGCTACATGGAAAACTGAAGTCTGCCAGGCAGGAGAGTCCATGAGATTTTTATCTCCAATTAACCACCAAGGAGCTCAAAATAGAACTGTGGTGTTGTAGAGCATCAGCCTTGAGAAAAAAGCTCAGGGACAACATCTAGGTGCAGAGTTCAAGACCCAGGACTGGCATACACACACACACACACACACACACACACACACACACACACAAGAATACATACACATATGGTTGAACTGTATTTAATGTAATATTCTTTATGATCTTATTAAATGATTTTAATAACTTTTACTTACTGAGTACCTTCTATTTGCCAGCCACTATTTTAGTACTAAGAATAAATGAATGAAAAATGCAAATCTCATGCCACATCCTTATATAGTGGGAATGACAGACAAAAATGAAAAGATAAAATTATATAACGCATTTGATTGTGAGACTGGGTAAGCTTAGTATTGGGAAAAGACAAATCATGTTTCTTCTACATATTCCCTAACACATCCAATGGTTAACAAATCCATGAATTATGCATCTTTTCTTTTTGTATGGATAGCTCGCTATAGCTAAGCATCAGGGTAGGGTGCAAGTGGTGGGTGAGAATGTTAAAAAGGGTGACACTGATCAAGAGGCACTGTATTCATAAATTGCTCTGTTGAATTGCAAGTCCTTTGTACAACTACTTAAAGAAAATAAAATTCTATTTCTAAAAAAGGTAATACAAATTATATAAATTATGAAACTTTTGCTTCTCTGGCATATGAAAAAGCTGAAAGTTCCCACATTAAACAGCAGCAAATGTTGAGATATAGAACTATGCCATGACCCCTACATTCATCCTAGCTAATTGTTGGGGGACATGCTCTGAGGTATAGTGCAGAGAGATGAAGCCCCAAGTAGTGTGGAGTGCTCTTGCTGAACTCAGAAGACTGAGGTCAGAGTTCAAAGTTCCTGACTGTTGAAGAATGTGAAACTCTGAGCAAAGTATTGAAAAGGTGAAGTCCAGAGAGAGCAAGAGCTTTAAGAATCTGTGTGTTTATTTCCTGTGAATCCTTGGCTGAATATATACTGTGTTTCTTAAAACAGTGTGACCTCTTTTTTATCTTCTTTCTGAGGGCTGAAAAAAAGAAGACAACAAACCAGGAGACATTAGAATTTACATAAAGCTAACATGTAACATGTGGGACTCTGGCGTAGTCAGAATGGCAATTGTATCAGAGAGCTCTGGACACCAGATTCAGAACTTAGAAGCACCATACCACATGGACAAAGACCATGCCCACAAACCATACCTTGGGATTAAAGGAAAAATGGAATTACAGCAGCCCTAACAAAGAAACAGATCATGTTTGCTAGGATAGACAGGATTCCAAATAATTAACTTTCCTGCCAGCGCAAACACAGATCCCTTTAATGAAATAAATTATAAACTAGATCAGTGATGTCTTGTTTATACAATATTAAATACATAATCAATAACAAAGAGAATGCAAGTGAGACAATGCAAGGTTGTGGTAGGTAAGTGTAAATATACTTTTGTAACAAAGTTTTATATATATATATATATATTGCTGACTTAATTTTGAATTAACAATTAATTTAGGCTTGAATGAATACTATTTTATTTTGGGATAAGTTAAGATTACATTATTGTGATTCAGAAAGCACCCATGAAAGTCATAGTGAAAGGTATAAGAGAAGAAAGTAATAGGGAAAATAAAAAAAAAATTGTCAGCCTAGATGAATGTGTCCAGCAATGTTGCCTTTCATAATCAAAAGAAAATTTAAGATTGTCAAGACAAGACTAAATGAATGGAATTCATGATCACTAGTCCAGCATTGTAGAAGATGTATAAAAGAATCTTGCATGTGAAAGAGGAAGAAAGAAACAATCTTGAGAGCATTATTCAAAATAAATATCACTAGGAGAACAAATAAGCAAATGAATATTAAGGGTAAAAATCAAACATTAGGAAAAAACCCAACAATGTAACAGGGATTATTTGTATCTCTCAATTATAATCCTGAATAGACTCAGGAAGCAGGCAGAAAGCAAGTAAGAATAGTTACATTTATATAAAAAACATCAAACTTTATGGTTTCTGTGTAGCTGAGATAACAGGCTCACATGCCCAGCTTTTTATTGGTTGAGACATAGTTTTGCAAACATCTCCTTCACACTCACAATGATCTCTTTAGACAATGACAAAGAGAGAGCTTAATAAAAACCATCATGAAGCTGGGCGCTGGTGGCTCACACCTGTAAGCCTAGCTACTCAGGAGGCTGAGATCTGAGGATCATGGTTTGAAGCCTGCTGGGGCAAGAAAGTCCAGGAGACTCTTACCTCCAATGAACTAGTCAGAAAAAGCTGGAAGTGGCACTGTGGCTCAAGTGGTAGAGCACTAGCCTTGAGCACAAAGAGGCTCAGAGATAGTGCCCAGGTCCTGAGTTCAAGCTCCAGGACCAGCAAAAACAAGCAAACAAAAACATAAAACTCCAAACTGCATCATGAACCATTTTTAATATTTATGTTAAAGCCAAACTACAGACTTGATGTCATCTAGAAATCTCCAATATGTTAGGATAGTTAAAAGAGAACACCTCCAAACATTGTTTGCCTTGTGGCGGTGCCTTACTGGTAGAATTGTAGAAAGCTGTCTTGGTGAAGGGGTTGATTGGTGACTAGCAATGCGAGGTTGGTCAGAGGTAGAACTGTCCATTTAGACAACCTAAGCCCAAGCTTCTGCCTGAATAGCAGTTTTTATTTCAACAAGCAGCTAAGAAGCTGTTGGTGGCCACCTTCTGAAAGAGGTCCACAGTAATTATAATCACATAACAGGTATCATGTGTAGACTCTCAGCCCTGAGGAAGTTTTATTTCATGTAATCCTCACTCCCAATAACAGCTGTTCCTAACTCCCACCTCTTTGAAGACAATGAAGGTCAGAATTAGAACTCAGATGAAAAGAGTTATGTAGCTTATTGCATGGAATACTCTGTAGATATCTATTATGCTTTCTGTATAACTGAGATGAAAGTCAAAATAGGAATATAGTCCAGATTAGCCTAGGAATCATGTGAGACCTCATATTAAGAAACTAACAGGACTGGGAAGGTGGCTTAGTGGTAGAATGCTTGCCTAGCATGCATGAAGCCCTGGGTTCAATTCCTAAGTACCACATAAAGAGAAAAAAAAGTGGCGCTGAAACTCAAGGGGTAGAGTGCTAGCCTTAAGCAAAAGAAGCTCAGGGACAGTGCCTGACCCTGAGTTCAAGCCGTAGGACTAGAAAATAAAACCAGCAAAAGCTAAATGAGTTGGAGGCATGGTTCAAGAAGGAGAGTGCCTGCCTAATAAGTTTGAGGCCCTAAGTTCAAACTCCAGTACTACCCAAGGAAAAACAGTCTAGAAACGATTGTGAATATGTAGTAGAAAAACATGGTTTCTATGCTAACTCTGTTGTAAATTAGCTAAGTAACATCCATAAAAATTGTAGCTGATACTTATTTCCTGGTATACTTGAAAGAGAGGAGGCTTGAACCAGGAGCAGAGGCATAGAAGAATGAAGGGGAAAGTGGAGAGGATGCAGACCAGAATTCATTGTGTATACCACAGAATTGAGAAAATTAAGGGAGGTTGTAGGTCGGAGGGAGGTGAAGATGATAAAGGGAAGACATAGATCAAGATATTTTGTATATATAAACTGCTTTATTAAATGAAACATAGTTCATACATAACCTAAAAATTAAGAAAAGTGAGGGAAGGGTTAGGATAAGAGGGAGAGGCGAGAGGATGAAAAGGGAAGACTTTGAATAAGATGCACTATATTCATAACCTGCTTTATAGAATGGCAAGTCCCATGTACAACTACTTGTAAGATAATAAAAATATCTTAAAAAGGAATTATAGATGTATTCTTTAAAGTAAGCTTATATACCATAAGCTGACTACTTTTTAGAGGTGGAAGAATATGAAGCAAATAGACAATAAATACTGACAAACTTTCAGGAGTTAAGGAATTGCTGAGAGGAAAAAAAATCAGTACTATCTCATTGCTGCTCTCCCTGGCCTCATTCTATCAAAAACATTATCTTGTGTTGTACATCTTTAATTTCCTTCTACTGTGTCAACAATCTCATGAGGTTTCTAACGTCTTTTTGATAAGAAAACCAAGCTTTTTCATTTGGTTTATGAGTATAAGAGAAATAATAGGTATGTCAGAGGCAAATGAGCACCTGTTACTGGATCTGATATAACATTCACAGTATGTGCCAATACTCTTTGTGATTGTTTCAGTTTTGTGTAATTTTGTCTAGTTGTAAGAGACTTCAAGCTTGCTTCTATTATCTGTTCCTCACAGCCATCCCATGGGGGAAGTTTGAGTAGCTTGTATTAAAGACAAGGTGCCAGAAAAATGGAGAATTAAAGCGAGTTTTCCAGAGGGACCCAGGAAAGCAACCACTGATCCAGATCACAAATTTCTAGTCACTTGGTCCCTGGCTCATTAGCCACCAAATCCCAGTGCTTCTAATTTCTTTGCATCTTCCAACACTTCTTTCCCTCTGCTTATTTTAATGAGGCACCTGAGACCTTCATTTGGCCAGCATCCAGACTCTTTTCTTGCCATTGCTCCCAACTTCCCAAACTCTAGGGAAGATTTTCTCTAAAGCCTCGGGAAAGTAAATCTGTGGATACTTACTCCATACCAAGCTGTGGTTGTATTATATGCTGATGTTGCTTTCTCAGGTAGAGCTAATATACCTTCCCCATAGAGGTTGTGATTCCAGTCTCTAAAACACAGTACTGTTTTTGAAGCAGCATTTTGATATGCCTTTAATGACCTAAACTCACTTTGTCTTGCAAATGCATATTATGATCTTATCCAAGAGTAAAAATAAAATAAATAAGATTTTTAAAGAAGTATGATGGTAGGGATTGATTGAACATAAGACCTCCAGTTTTTGGCAAGTTCTCTAATATGTGAGCTATATTTCCAGTCAGGATCATGATCATTCTTCCTACTATTACTACTACCATTATTATTATTATTTTGTGCCAGTCCTGGGCCTTGAACTCTAGGCCTGGGTGCTGTCTCTAGCCTTTTGTGCTCAAGGCTAGCACTCTACCACTTGAGCCAGAACTCTACTTCCAGGTTTTTGGTGGTTAATTGGAGATAAGAATCTCATACAGTTTCCTGCCTGTGTTGGCTTCAAACTGTGATGCTCAGATCTCAGCCTCCTGAGTAGCTATGATTTACCGGTGTGAGCTACTGGCACCTGGCATTATTTTTGTTTTATGTTTTTTTGAGATAGGGTCCCAATAATTTTATGTGGGCTGGCCCCTCAAACTTACAGTCCTCTTCCAAGTCAGAGGAATCTTTTTTATATAAATTGTATTTTTTTGTATCCTCTTTAACTGGTTGTACAAATGAGTTTCAATTTAACATATCAGTTTATAAGTACAGTGAATCAGTCTTGATCAATGTCATCCCTTCCATCATTCTCCCTCATTTCTCCCAATACCACCCATGCCCTCAAATTCCTGGTTCTATTTTCACATGTGTACAATTGAGTATTATGATCACATTCTCCCACTTTTCCTCTCTCCATTCTTCGGACCCACCTACTCTTGACCCCAACCCTTTCTGACTAAACATATCACAAAACGTATTTGTGATATTTATCTTTTCAAACTGTAAGTTGTACAAAAGACGGACACACCATTGTAATCCTGCCTTGCATATACCATACCTTGGACAATTTGTTTGTGTATATATGCACACGGCCCTGCCCTGTTCATACTGATCACTGTCCTCACCAATAGAGCCCCTTTCAAAATCAGCTTTTCCTACCTACACACTGAGAATCTCTGAGTTCACACCCTCAACTTGCTTTGTCTTCCCTCATCATCTAGACTGCAATATAGTAGATTCTTTCTTTCTTTTTAACATCTCTCCCATATTTGTTTCACTGTTGTGGAGTTGCTGAAATAGAAAGATTTTAGGTCTTCTTAGGCAATAATTAAGTCTGTTTATTTTCATTGTCTGAGTTTATATTTACTGTGCATTCCTTTGACATAGTAGAGCCTGTATTGGAAAATTCAGTTTTTATCAATTAAATAGCGATTTTCCTATCACCCCAGTACATTTTATAACCTGCTGGACATGACCAGCCCTGTCTAATCGAGGGACAGCTCAATAGATCATATTGCTTCAGGAATTAAGAGCAAGACTTACTGGAGGGGATGTGGACAGAAGGGAACGTTACTTCTTTGTTGGTGGGAATGTAAACTTGTTCAACCACTTTGGAAAGCAGTATGGAGGTTCCTCAAAAGACTTCACATAGAGCTCCCCTATGACCCAGCAATCCCACTTTTGGGCATTTACCCAAGTGTTTACAAACAAGACCACACTAAAGCTACCAGCACAACTATGTTTATTGCAGCATTATTTACCATAGCTAAGATATGGAACCAACCCAGATGCCCCTCAGTAGATGAATGGATCAAGAAAATGTGGTATATATACATAATGGAATTTTATGCCTCCATCAGAAAGAATGACATTGCCCCATTTGTTAGGAAATGGAAAGACTTGGAAAAAATAAAGTAAAGGAAGTAAGCCAGGCCCAAAGAAACATAGGTCCCATGGTTTCCCTTATTTGCAATATCTAGTATATGTATGAGTCAAGCAGAAAAGGTCAGATAATGTGATGTTAGGAAAATGAACCCTTAGATATGTATTTTGATGTTTTTTTCTTTCATGCATGTGTTTCTAATGCATTTATAAGATTATTTCTTTGTTGCTTTGTGTGTCCCTCCCCCACAGTATAACCCCTGCTTTCACTGTATTTGATGTTGGCATAATTTGTGGAGGAGATGGGGAAAAACAAGTCGTTTAAGGATACAGGTGGACCTGTCGAAACAATGAGAAGAGAAGTACAAGTTGTCATGTCGAAAATGAGCTTTACAACATTGGTGTGGGGAGTGGTGTGGGGGGAGGATGGGGGGGGGAGGCTGGGAAGGGATGTGAAGGGTAAACAAAGGAGGAGGCTGCAATACTTGATAAGAAATGTATGCATTATCCTGCCCATGTAATTGTAACCCCTCTGTACAGTATGTTCACAAATAAAATAAAATGAAATGAAAAAAAAAGAACTCCAAAAAAAAAAAAAGAGCAAGACTTACTTAGTATTCTCTTTCTTACACAATGGTCCTTGGCTAGTATAAGTGCAAGAGCTTTATAATGCTACATGTAATTTTAATAATCTTCCAAAATATTTTATTCTCCTTCTAAGGCAATGCAGGATAATATTCATCTATTTAAAATTATATATTAAGTTCTCAAAATAGTAATGTATTTTGCTAAATTAAAGCTACAAATATCACCACAGTTATCAGGAGTGTTCATAAAACCAGGTATTTAAAAGATAATGATTTCAGCTTTCTGAAAGCACTTCAAATGTTCTTGTTATATTCTTGGTGCGTGCGTGCGTGTGCGAGAAAGAGAAAGAGAGAAAGAAATAGAGAGAAAGAAATAGAGAAATAGAGAGATAGAGACAGAGACAGAGAGAGACAGAGAGAGAGAGAAAATAGAGAGAGAATGTGTCCATGTGTTTATGTGCCAGTACTGGTGCTTGAACTTGAGGCCTCAAGCTCTTACTTGGCCTTTCTTTTTGCTCAAAACTGGTTCTTTTCCACTTGAGCCACACCTTTACTTCTGATTTCTTGTTGGTTAATTGGAAATTAGAGTCCTATGGATTTTCTTTTTTTTTTTTTTGGGTCCCGTCGTGGGGCCTGAACTCTGGGCCTGGGCGCTGTCCCTCAGCTCTTCAGCTCAAGGCTAGCACTCTACCACTTGAGCCACAGCGCCACTTCTGGCTTTTTTCTTTTTGCTTATGTGGTGCTGAGGAATCGAACCCAGGGCCTCAGGCATGCAAGGCAAGCACTCTACCACTGAGCCACCTTCCCAGCCCGAATTTTCTTGCTTTAGTTAACTTTGAACCTTGATCCTTAGATCTCAGCCTTCTGAGAAATTAGGATTGCAGGTGTGAGCTGTCAAGGCCTGACATGTTTGTATATCTTTATGCTGATAGATATGATAGATATCATATTCTTGATTGAGGGAGAGCTAGTAGTCCACATAATAATCTTGACTTCTACACCATATCATACAAGATAATGAATTCAGCTATAAGTTGTGGGCTAAAAAATATGGAAAGTAAGAGAGAAACTGGAGTATTTGTGTTTCATTCATTTTTAAATATTAATTAATTAATTTATTTTTGTGCTGACCTGGGACTTGAACTCATAGTAGGTATGTCTCTGAACTTGCTTTGCTCAAGGCTAGCACTCTACCACTAGAGCAAAGTTCCACTTTTAGCTTTTTGGTGGTTCATTGGAGATCAGGGTCTCACAAATTTTTCTGCCCGGGCTAGTTTCAAACCACCATCATTGTATCTCAGCTGTTTGAATAGGTAGGATTACAGGTATGAGACACTGGCACCTGGCCTTGTATTTTATTTTAATCAAATATTTATTTAGAATACTTGTTATATTTTGATTAATCAAAAGTTACGATGTTTTTAGATTAAACTGGTATACTATAAATTGCTAATCTTGGTTTAATTCTTCAACTGTCTATGTAAATATGAGCACTTTCCTTATTCAAACCACACTGAGAGATTGAGTTAATATAGTCTCATGATATCTGTTGAGCACATAAAAGTAATTTATAGTAAAAATTACAGTTACAGTAGTGGAAAGAGAGATGCTGTCATGGTAACACACTTGAAAGAAGAAGACAATTCTCTACTGTAAATACTTAACGAGAGCTTATTGGGCAGTAGCCACAACAAAAATTCCTGATTCTAGTGTTGAAGCAAATCAGCTTTTGTCAATATATCATCCCTTTGTATTTACCAGCTTATTTTTGCAATTGGTACACCTGTATGTAGGTTGATAGCATTATCTACCAACCTGTCTTTAATACATCCATTCCACACAGGGTAGACAGTTTATTTAAAGCCAAAGAATGTAATAACTTACTAAGGCTGTCACACCAGCTCCTGAGTTTTCATAGAATTATTTCTTGGATCCCTGCTACTGTCACTAGAAAATGTGCCTTAACATTCCAGCCTTATTCAGTTGATTTATCACCAGTATCAAGTACTACTTTGACCAGACATACCATTTAAAATTTTGTGAGGTACTTTTTGGGTGAATGCCAAAATTATATAATTGTGTTTTGATATAAATTACAATGTAACCATGAATCATCCTCAGAAAATCATTTATTGGCTAGCCTCCATTCTCCTGCATCTATATTCAGTTTACATGTTTATATCATCTTGAATATATTCAAGAAGAAACATTTTTTTTCCTCCATAGTAGTATTTTATTCTTCAACTACAGAAAAATATCTAGATTCAAAGTGGATGGGGGATTTTTGGTATTTCCATGGGAAAAAATTATCACCAATTTCTATTATTTCTCTTCACTGTTGAATATTCCATTTTCTAAACTTTATTTGCAGGTTTTCCTCTAATAGAAAAATATATATCTGAGGAAAATTAATCAGCTCCCTACCTTTGTATAAGGAAATACATTTATTCATTGATTTCCCAACAATCAGTAACTGACATGAGGTATTTTATCCTTTTTTAAAAAAATTTATTAACAGGCAATGAGAAAAGCATAATTTATTCAAGAGCATGGTGATCATTCATTGAATTGAGTGATGATCAACGAAAGGGTAATTCAAGACCTGAATACACACAATGTTCATTCTGGAAAATGTCAAATCTATCACTCAAAGGGGCAAAAGTGCCACTGGACTGAACTGTTTCCATATTATAGTTTGATTGAAATCTTTCAAATGATTGATATGATTTCTATTAAGAAGTATGTGCTGAATTGTAAATAGTATTAATGATGAATGGTGCTTGATAATATCAGCTATATAATTTAGCTGTGACATCATTGTATTTAATGTTTCCTACTTAGAGAGCTCATATTCAAATTCTTTTGTCATTTAAGTGACGCCTAATGCCATCTGTCAAAGGATTTGAAGATTTCCTTTAGTCATATGATATTTTCTGGGTTTTGTTTGTTTTCTGTTTTTGGTTTGATGTGCCAGTACTAGGGCTTGAACTCAGAGACTTGCATTCTAAGTTGGCTTTTTCTGCTAAAATCTGGTGTTCTACTTCCAGCTCTTCACTGGTTCATTGGAGACTCTCCTGCCCAAGCTGGCTTCAAACCATGATCCTCATATCTTTCCCTCCTGAGTAACTAGGTTTTCAGATTTGAGACACCAGCTTCCAGCACTGTATTTGTTTTTGTTTTATCAAATGATTCATAAGTAGAAGTTCTAAATGAATCCTAAAGCTTTATACCAGATTCTTGTATTCATAAGAATAAATGAATACTAACTTGTATATAGACATAATAACACATCATAGATATATGTATATATAACATATATAATATATGTATAATATGAGATATATCACATATATCATATTTGTGATCATATGTATCATATATGTATGGTATCTATCTATATTATATATATGATATATCTAATCTATCATATAATGCAATATCAGTCTCTCGATATATTTACTTGGTCATTATCTTTAATAAGTGTTAAATTATTTGTGTGTGGGAGGAAGAATAAAAAAATGCACACTCACTACTGAATGTCTATGACAGATTGTACTGTACTTGCACTATATTGAGCTCCATATGAATGACTAGAACATTTAAACTGTAATCACCACATACAAGAGCTAAGCTGTGTTTGATTGCACTTTGAGAATAAAATTAACAAATAAAAGTAGGCAGATATTATTCCATACTTTTCTCCGAAGCTGGTTCCAAGTTTCATTATTCAACCATTTCTTAGGAAAGTCAGTTTCTGAATAGAAAAATATTTATCGGGTTATGTGGAATTACAGGGAGACGGTAAATCTGGAAACAGCCTCCAGAATCATTTCTCATCCTAAGCCAGTGTGGTGGCAAAAGAGCAGGTACAGAGTCAAGTTTATTGGCTCTCATCACCTCTCTCATGCAGCCTCCTGTCTACATTGTATGTACAACACTTTCAGAAGGACCCAGAGGCGACAAAAACCACATTTATTTGCATCTTTCAGTCAGTTGGATTCTTTGGATAATCAAAACACTACTCTTTTTTTTTGACAAAACTTCATTTGATACCTCAATGATTACTTTTAATGGATTAAAGAAAAATTTTGTTAAAAAGATAGCTGCTTTATAAATGGAGACTATTTGAATAACCTCATGTACTCTTACCTGTTATCAGAAAGTTAAGAGTTTCAGTATATCCTATTCAGATTACAACCTAATTTCTTCTAAGAACTAAGAATTCTAAATGGCATTATACACAGCCTATGAAGACTTTAGCAAGTACATGTTAGAACAAATCTCCCCATGAACTCCAGTCTTACACAATTATCTGTGATCTCACAATCAAAATATGCCTTTAGCGAGCTGACAGCAAAACCTGTTCAGCAAATATATGCAATAGTTCTCATTGTTATCAAGAGGCATTTTCTAGAATTTTTGAGCCTTTCCCAATCCACAGTCACATGGTATATTTCAGTGTAATTTGCAAATATAATAGGCAATTCTAAAAGTTTCTATTCCAAAGTGACTTTTTGATTGTTGACATGAGATTTGAGCAGACATCTCAAAATAGTTCTGTGTCAACAAAATCCTTCTTTCTATAGGTCTAAAACCTGAAGAACACCATATGAGCCACAGTAATTCATCTTGTTGCTTCTATGTGGATCTCATCTAATGTTGCTTTTTTTTTAAACATGTCTAGTCCGATCTTTTTCATCTCTCTCATTCTCTCTCTCTCATGTAGCTGGATCATTCCAATACAGAAAAAACTCATTGACCTCCAGGAGAGATGGCGTAGCTAGTGATAGAGGGCAAAGTGGAGTGGTAAAACCGTGCCCATGCTCTGTGAAGGCCATTTCCCAGGCCTCCTTCCCACCTCCTGAGTAGATTATTGCAGTGTAGAGTAGGGGACAGGTAGCTAAATACTGTTTTATCCATGGTGATAATGCCAAAGGGGGCATTCGAGCTACATTCCGCTCTTTTCAAAAGAGTACATTTTAGTGTGTACTCTTTGCTTTGCATTATTTTCAGGTCCTGTGTGTGTATTACTATAAATTGTAGAAACAGACAGAGAGGTTATGGATGGATTAAGAATTAAGTCTAGAAGCCCACAGATTGGGAGAAGATCTTTACTAGCCATACAACGGACAAGGGTCTCATACCTAAAATATACCTGGAACTCAAAAAATTAACCCCCCCAACAACAAATCCTCAAAGAAACAACTGCCCAATAAATAAGTGGGCTAAAGACTTAAAGAGAAACTTTTCTGAAGAAGAAAGAAGGATGGCCAATAAACACATGAAGAAATGTTCAACATCCCTAGCCATAAAAGAAATGCAAATCAAAACAACATTGAGATATCACCTCACCCCAGTTAGAACGGCAAAAATCAAGAACTCTAACAACAACAGATGCTGAAGGGGATGTGGACAGAAAGGAACCTTACTTCATTGTTGGTGGGAATGTAAACTTGTTCAACCACTTTGGAAAGCAGTATGGAGGTTCCTCAAAAGACTTCACATAGAACTCCCCTATGACCCAGCAATCCCACTTTTGGGCATTTACCCAAATGTTTACAAACAAGACTACACTAAAGCTACCAGCACAACAATGTTTATTGCAGCATTATTTACCATAGCTAAGATATGGAACCAATCCAGATGCCCCTCAGTAGATGAATGGATCAAGAAAATGTGGTATATATACACCAATGAATTTAGGCGGCCATCAGAAAGAATGACATTGCCCCATTGTTAGGAAATGGAAAGACTTGGAAAAATTATATTAAGTGAAGTAAGCAGGCCCAAAGAAACATAGGTCCATGGTTTCCCTTATTTGCAATATCTAGTATATCTATGAGTCAAGCGGAAAAGGTCAGATAATGTGATGTCAAGAAAATGAACCCCTTAGATATGTATTTTAATGTTTTTTTCTTTCATGCATGTATTTCTAATGCATTTATAAGATTATCTCTTTGTTGCTTTGTATGTCCCTCCCCCACAGTATAACCCCTGCTTTCACTATATTTGATGTCAGTATAACTTGAGGAGGAGATGGGGAAAAACCAGTTGTTTAAAGATACAGGTGGACCTGTTGCAACAATGAGAAGTACAAGTTGTCATGTCCAAATCGAGCTTTACAACGTTGGTGCAGGGGCGGGGGGGGGGTAGGGGGGGAAGGAGAAAGATTGGGATTGGGGGGGAGGGGGGAGGCTGGGAAGGGATGTGAAGGGTAAACAAAAGGAGGAGGCTGCAATGCTTGGTAAGAAATGTACGCATTATCCTGCCCATGTAATTGTAACCCCTCTGTACAGTATCTTCACAAATAAAATAAAAAAAAAGAATTAAGTCTAGTTTTTCCCTTCACCTTAGAAAGTGCTTCCCTAGACCCAGAGAACTATTTTAAAGGGCTCACTTTGTGGAACTTTCACTCCATGTGCCTGCAGAATGGAATATTAGTATAGTTGAGTGGGGCACAGACAGCCCAGGGAACCACAGGGTCCTGGAATCAGATCCTGGCTCCTTCAAAGCACTGTTTTATGTCTTTGCTTTGGTTTTATTACCTAATGCCATTTCAATACCTGCCTCATAGAGTCTTAAGAAAGTACTTATAGAAGCAGTTAACATAGAACATTGCTCATAGTAAATGCTCAATGTTTGGTGGCCTTGACAATGCTCTTTCTTTTGTTCTCAATTTTAAGTATTATAGGAAATAGACTTTGCTCATGATCTTCAAGAAAAGAGGGACTTCAAGGCTCATCAGTTTTTCTCACCACTAGTCTTACTATGGCTGTATTTTTTTTTTTTACCTAATTCCTTCTTCCCTCCCTTCCTACCTTTTCCCTTCCTCCTTCTCCCTCCCTCCTTTTCTTATTTTTGTGTGTGTGTAAAAGGGGATTGAACTCAGGGCTTCAGCATACTAAGCAATCCTTCTACCATTAAGTTGTATTTTGAATAAGCACATAAAATTCATCATCAAAATTATGACACTTTGGATGGTGGGATGGAGTGCTATTTCGATGAGTCACCAGGGTCATGGAGATGAATCTGAACTTTCCCTAGTAAAACTAGGTTTTGGATAACCTTAATTATGGAGTTATTCAGAGGACTTAGTCCCTTAACTACCTCTCTGTTTCAGTCTTAAGCACAACAGGAGGAAAAAGTACAAATTCTTCTGAAAGAAAGTCTATTTTTGTATCTCAAGAAGAATAGGAGATAATTACACCTGCTGTTTTATCCAGGAACTTCAATTTTAAAAATGAGTCATAGTCCTGGGATTGTAGCTCTATGTTAGAGCCAGTATTTAGCAGATGTGTGACACTCAGTTTGATCTGCAAGAAACATATACATAGACACACATACACACACACATGAATGAGTACACACACACACACACACACAAACACACACACACACGAATGAGTACATACCTGAAAAATCACAACAACAAAGCATTGCTGAATGCTGCATTAATTTGCTCATGTTAAAACCACTGGGGAGGTCGTAAGGACTCATTAGGTCTTGTTCTTTTTTTTAAATAAGTTTTTTATTGTGAAAATACTGTATAGAGGGGTTACAGTTACATGAGCAAGGTAATGAGTACATTTCTTATCAAGCATTGTTGCCTCCTCCTTTGTTTTTCCCCTACCATCCTTTCCTTCCCACCTCCACAACTACACTCCCCCCTCCACCCCACTCCAACCCCCCCTAAATTGTAAAGTTTGTTTTTCAACATAGTGTCTTGTACATCTCATTGTTGCAATGGGTCAAGCTGTTTCCCTATTTAAACATTTTATTTTTTCCCTTCCCCTCCCCAAATTATACCAACATCATTATTCTTTGTCACAGTGTAGTTCCCATTTATACAGCCTGCACAGGGAGTTGATTTCAGGCAACTTGAAGATTTCTGATAGTTCAGAATTGATTTGTATCTCTTGGAGGAATATTGTATTAGAATGTCAAAGCTGGTATCTTGTCTAAGTTCAAAGTTTACAACCTTTTGAAAGTAGAGGTTAATTGAAGCATAATATTCCTTAAAGCACAATGAAAGAAAATATAGTACTATGTGCCTTTACTGGGAGTGTTCTATGTGGCAGACACAATTATTTCATTTAATGGTATTATCTGTCTGTAGGGGGAAATTGAGCATAAAGGGACATGTAACCAAGATTGTTTCAGAAGTATGTGGAAGCATGGTTGTATGTGAGAGAGTGTGATTTTAGTGTGTTCTTAACGTTGTCTAAAGCCAAATGACCTTAGGGAAAGGAAAAGGCAGGCAAATTTCTGCCACTGGATTACAAGAAACAGAACTTGAGAATTTTAGAGGGTGAAGGAGTAATTTTCAAGCCCCAAATCCTGAGAGTATTATCTTCTAGTTATAAATAGGAGAAACTTAAAATTTTTTGCAAGTACAGCTAGTATTTGGCGAAGGCTACCACACAGGCTCTGGAAAATGCTGGTTCCATGGGGCAGCTGTAAAGACTCAGAATACAAACATTCAGATTCTTTGCATGAACAGACAGCTCAGTCCAAAGTGTCACCCATCCATCTTAAACACCAACATTCAACTAATATTTTTTATCAAGCACTTCACCAATTGCTTGTTATTTTATAGCTTACTCAACTGCTCAGATAATTACTTTTTCAAAGCCCAAAGTGCGGAAAGTTGAGAAAGGAAGCTCCAACCCTTATAGTAACCCAGATTGTTTGGTTTGAGGAAGCAATTAAGAAACATTAGTTACTGATTTGAATTACATTGCTTCATAAGAATCACGTGAAAGCTAAACAAAATGAGTGTGAGTTTTGAATTTTTATTGAGTCTGAGTCAATTTTATTAACAGATTGAAGCACTATTAAATTCATTAAACAGTAGCTATTGATCCCAGCTTTTGCACATCTTTCAATAGTAATTGGACATTTTGATCATAGTTCTACATTGTCTTCATTGCTTGCTTGCTTGCTTGCTTGCTTGCTTCCTTCCTTCCTTCCTTCCTTCTTTCCTTCCTTCCCTTCCTTTCCCTTCCCTTCCCTTCCTTCCCTTCCTTCCTTTCTCTCTTCTTTCTTCCTCGCTTCTTTTCCTTCCCCCCCCCCCAATGTGGGTACTGGAGTTTGGACTCAGGGCTTTAAGATTTCTCTTGTTTTTTGGTTCAAGATTGGTGCTCTATCCCCTGGGCCACACTTTCACTTCCAGCTTTTTGCTGAATAATTGCTGATAAGAGTTTCACAGACTTATCTGCCTGGGCTGACTTTGAACTTTGACCATCAGATTTCAGCCTTATGTTCAGCTAGGATTATAGGCATGAGTCACAGGGGTTAGCAGTGTTACATATTTACTTAAACATTTTATGGCATCTAAAAGCTTTTCTATATCTTCCTCAGTCCTTTTTTTTATTTTTCAAAAACAAGTTCTCACATGTTTGAATAAATTTATGCTTGGTATTTATGTATTGTACCTCATTTTTAATCTTGTGTTTGGCAACGCAGTGAAGTAAATGGTAGTGTTTGTTTTTCCAGAAGTTTTGTAACTACCAATCTGAAAATGTTGTATATGCAGGCATTTCTTTTATAAATACTGCTCTATTTGGGGCATGGCTTGTCCCCACCAAACTCATGCAAGTTGGTTCTCACCTTTGAGGTGATTCAGTCATTAAAACTCCATCCTCCTTTTGGGACTAGATTTGTGTTGTTGAAAGCAGGTTATTGTGAAGACAACAAGGCACCTCCCCTTGCTCTCTTACCCACATACTTCCCATACTTGCCCACTTCCACTCTACTTGTCCACCATGTGATGGCTCAGCATAAGCCACTAACCAGAAACTGAGCATATTCCCACACACTCTTAGCCTACTTAGGCTCTAGCATTGGGAGTCAATAGAAATCTCTTTGTTGAATACTTAGTCTCAGGTATCTTATCATAGCAACAGCAAACAGACTAAAACAAATGCAATGGCTGGTCCTTTATTTACAATACTTAAGATTTTTCAGATCTGTAGAAATTCTATTAGGATGGCATTTCCATACTAGCTTACACCACAGCACCTACCAAACCTGATAATATAGTTGTCCTGGACTCTATATCTAAGTGTCTGCCTGAAATGTTCCTTTCAACAAACAAACAAAATGTGACAAAAATAAAATAAATGCCAAATTCTGTGATGTGGATGATATTTCACATCCGTAGGTATTTCTAAAATGCTAAGACTGAAATATGGAAGTGTTCCTATAATACAGGCTTAACAGTTAACTTTGCTGAGAAACATTGTGGGCTCACAAATTAACTACACGCAAGGCAATGGCTAAGCATCTCAGCTTTCTTCATTCTGTATCTACATCATTTGCCCTGAGGTATTCTCTCTTACAGTCACTTTTGAAGCATCTTGGAATCCAGGAAAGATGGGCCTGCTTGACAAAGTCAAAGACTTGTTTGTCCTGACCAAGCAGTTCCCTTGAGTTCATCACCACCCAAACACACCTGTGACGGGGCTGTTTACACATACTTCTCTCCCCTCGTGCAGTTCTTTGTCTATCAGACCTATATCTCATGTCTGAATTCTGAAGATTGCTGAAGATGAACTGAAATGCTGTCTTTCCATGGTATATGTGCTGTCTAAAACATCTCCACTCTCTTGCCTTCCAATATGTCTCTTTATTTAATGTATAGGGCAAGTGGATAGACCTGACATTTGGAACCCCTAGGTTTAGGACTGGAGTCTAAACTCTAGTTTAATTTCCACAGTCACTAAATGATAAAGACATTGACAGTAAAGCATGCCATACTGAGAGCAACAAGTCATCACTGAGCACCACAATGAGTTATCATCATGCCTCCAAGATATTTGTCCTGACAAATGTGGAGGCCAGAATTTTGTGAAAGAGCATGAATGATTTTCCTTTCCTTAAACCTGGATATTAGAGATATTGAGTTTAAATTGGAGCTACTCAAGATTATAATCAGCTTCGGAGTGTACAGATCGATCCATTCAGCAGATGTTTGTGAATCACCCATTTTCTTAGATGCTAAAATAAGCAGTGTCCAAACCATAAAACTCCCTATCTTCATGCAGTATACAGTCTAAGAAAAGACAAAGAAAGAATAAAAGATGGAGGAAGAAGGAAGGAAGGAACAAAAGGAAGGAAAGGACCCTAATAAAATAAATAAAATGACCCTAAATAATGACACAGGAGTGAAAGGGATGATGGACTGGAGAGCCAGAAAGCTGGAGAGGAGCTAGGAGGTGATCCCTGTAAGACACAATGCTCAGAGAGTCTTCTCTGAAGAAGCTTTAAAGTGAGCTAGGTCATGACCATATTAGGGCAAAGATTATATCAGCCTGGGAAGAAACAGCTACAAGGCCTTCAGCATTTGCTATGTGCCAAGTCCATCCTAATATAGGTAGAGGATTCAGATGTGAGCAAGAATGGCAAAGGCAAACCCTTATGAAGTTTACTCCCTATAGGAAAATAAAGTACTTTCCTCCCAGAAGGAAAACAACACCTGTACATCTCAGCAAAATTGTCCAAGTAGGCATCACTAAGGTAACAGAATGAACCCATCTTTCTGGACAAAGAAACAAGTTGAAGATTTCCTAGAAAAAAAATTGCTCATGTACAGTCTCCCAGTTAATTAGTAGCCAAGTCAAATCTCTAATACAAGTTTCTCAACTCCTTATCTAGTATGTCCTCTATGCTTTGCATTATTTTTTTCCTGTGGGAGACAGGAAAGGGGGGGGGCGGGAATGAAAGGAGTACAAACAAACTCCTTGGGTGTAGTGAATGAGGCAGCCACATGAATGAAAAGATGCTGAAGTTAACACACAATTAAGTTTAATGCTGTACTACTAAGCTGAGCTTAATTATTTCTAACATTAAAATGTGGGGTCCTGTAGCAAAGATTAAATCTATAAAAATGCAGTTTGTCAGTCCAATCAAAGATCTGAAAATCTTTTCCTTGAAAACATGGATTTATGGGTGTGTTTATCTTTTATCCCTCTTAGTGTAACAAATCACTTGAGGTTTGACTGGGGGACAGGGATTAACAATATGCCTCTTTGCTGGTTTCTTAAAAACTACGGTGCCATGCTTCACTATTGTTATTGCAGTGAAAGATACATCTTTTCCTGTGTGCTTTTGCTAGTGTTCCCCTGACAGGCCCATGAGGGTCAGCAGTCTCTGTGTTTTGAATTCCATTCCTCATTTTGATATTCATGTACAGTGTTCTACTGTGTCCAGAGGTCCTGAACCACCTGTCTCTTTCTTTCTCCTTCTATCTCAATCCTCCTAAAATATATGAGCTTTTCCTAAACCCTGTAATTAGAATATAAATGCAAATATCCTGATAGCCTGTAATTAGAATATAAATAACACCATGCAAATGAGTGTGTTTATGTATTAGGGATCACTAAGGAAAGTAAATGGTAGATCCTTCTCCCTTCTACTTCCTCTCCGGCCTGACAGTACCATTTTTTCCCCTGGAAATATACACTGTTCCTTCTATAACTCAGCATGAGAGTGTGATCTCTGCCATTTAATGATAGATTTGGCAGATGACTTTGTTGTTTGTTATTTTTCAAAGAAATCATACCCTGTCCACTTTTTGTGAGACTCTCCAGGCAGCAGATATTTAGGATTCAAGCAGGCTTGTGAGTGTTCTTGATCAGGACTTGGAGTAAGTGACTTCATGCGGGGGGAGGGGGACTGTAGATTGGGATAGATCTTAACCTTATATCAAGTGGAAAGCGCAAAATGAGCCTATTTTTAGCTGTCACCATTTGCCTTTATTGAATGCCTACTGTATTCTTGGAGCCATGTTAGCTATTTGTTTTGGTCTTTGTTTTATTTTTTTATTCCCAATGAATTTCCAGAAGCCTGGAAATACTGATTATCATTCCTTTTGGTAGAGATAAGGAAACCAAACTTCAGACCAGCGAGTTGCTCAAATGTCAGGAAACTGAGTTGCTCAATCAGGTGAGTTTTGGTAGGAAAAACTGGTGATCTATTATAGATAAGCATAGGAACAGAACCCAACCGAACTGAGAGGATATTTTCTCATGCTCGTATAAGTAGGAAACACAAAGAATGAACTCTAAGAATTACATTTAAGATCTCATTTTTGTATGATTTATGAAAAGTTTTTTTTTGGGGGGGTCCGGTCCTGGAGCCTGAACTCTGGGCCTGGGTGCTATCCCTCAGCTCTTCAGCTCAAGGCTAGCGCTCTACCATTTGAGCCACAGCGCCACTTCCAGCTTTTTTCTTTTTGCTTATGTGGTGCTGAGGAATCGAACCCAGGGCCTCAGGCATTCAAGGCAAGCGCTCTACCACTGAGCCACCTTCCCAGCCCCAATGAAAAGTTTTTCCAGGAACCAAAGGCTCACACCTCAGGAGGTTGAGATCTGAGGATTGTAATACAAGAGAAGCCTAGTTGGGAACCATGAGATTCTTATCTCTATTTATCCAGCAAAAAACAAAAACCAAAAAATAAAGCAAAACAAAAAAACAGAAGTGGAGCTGTGGCATAAGTAGTAAATCCCTAGCCCTGAGTAAAAATCTAAGGGATAGTGCCCAGGCCCACAGTTCAAGCCCCAATACTGGAACATAAAACAACAAAATAAAAAAAGATGATCAACTGCCAATGATAGTCATCCCCATTCTATACCTAGGCTCTTTGAAAATTGTAATCTTCCTTTTTCATATCTGTGCCTTTCCTTTCCTTCTTTTTCATCACTTCACTGAAGTGTGTTCACCAGAGGATAGTAGGGTTAACAGATAGTAAATGACTAAATGAATGAACTAACAAAGATTGTCAAGACTTTTTTTTTTTTTTACTTTTCTTTGTTTTGAAGATGCCCTGGGGGTAAACGCATGCCTTCATGCATACTAGGGCAGGGCTCAGCTATTGAGCTATGTTTTTAGATAGTTGTGTAGGACAAATGTTAAGAATCTGGATGTTTGGGGGCTTGGAAGGTGGCTCAATGGTAGAGCGCTTGCCTTGCATGCCTGAGGCCCTGGGTTTGATTCCTCAGCACCACATAAGCAAAAAGAAAAAAGCGGAAGTGGTGCTGTGGCTCAAGTGGTAGAATGCTAGCCTTGAGCTGAAGAGCTGAGAGACAGCGCCCAGGCCCAGAGTTCAGGCCCCACGACTGGACCCAAAAATAAATAAATAAATAAAAGAATCTGGATGGTGGCTGAAAACATTGCAGGAAGGAATAGGAGAAACCCTAGGTCTCCTTGGCACAGGCCAAAATTTTCTTAATAGAGATCCAGAAATACAACAAATGAAAGAAAGGCTGGACAAATCAGATTGCATGAAACTGCAGAGCATAGCAAAGGACATAGCTAGCAAGATCAATAGAAAGCCCATGGATTGGGAGAAGATCTTATCTAGCCATAAAACAGATAAGAATTTCATACCTAAAATATACTTAGAACTCAAAACTTAAATCCCCCAACAACAAATTCTCAAAACAACAACTGCCTGATGAATAAGTGGGTTAAAGACTTAAAGAGAAACTTCTCTGAAGAGGAAATAAGAATGGCCAAAAGAAATATGAAGAAATGCTCATCTTCTCTAACCATAAAAGCAATGCAAATCAAAACAACATTGAGATACCACCTCACCCCAGTTAGAATGGCTATAATCAAGAACTCTAATAACAACAGATGCTGGAGGGGAAGTGGTCAAAAGGGAACCCTACTGCATTGTTGGAGGGAGTGTAAACTTGTTCAACCACTTTGGAAAGCAGTATGGAGGTTCTTCAGAAGACTCCACATAGAGCTCCCCTATGACCGAGCAATCCCACTTTTGGGCATTTACCCAAACTATCACAAAGTCATACCAGCAGGATTATTTACCATAGCTAAGATTTGGAACCAACCCAGATGCCCCTCAGTAGATGAATGGATCAAGAAAATGTGATATATATGGAATTCTATGCCTCCATCAGAAAGAATGACATTGCCCCATTTGTTAGGAAATGGAAAGATTTGGAAAAAATTATATTAAGTGAAGTAAGCAAGGCCCAAAGAAACGTAGGTTCCATGGTTTCCCTTATTTGCAATAACTAGTATATGTCTGGGACAAGCAGAAAAGGTCAAAAGCTATGTACATCTGATATACATAGATGATGTTAAGCAAAATAAACCCCAAGACAGGGACACAAATATCTTTTTTCTTTCTTGCTATTGTTTTTAACATACTTATAATGTACTATGTGATTTTTTTTGTTTCTTTTGAATGTTATAACCCATGGTATAACCCCTGTTTTCATTGTGTTTGATTCTGGTGCCCTGCATCTTGTATATACACTTTTCTAATTTGGGGAGGGGAAGGGAAAAAACAAAATGCTTAAATAGGGATACAGGTTGACCCATTGTAACAATAAGATGTGCAAGACACTATGTTGAAAATGAACTTTTTAACTTGTAGGGGGGAGGGAGAGCAGAGTTGAGCAGATGGGGAGGGAAGGGATGGTAGGAGAAAAATAAAGGAGGAGGTAACAATGCTCGATAGGAAATGTATCCATTACCTTACTTGTGTAAGTGTAACCCCTCTGTACACTTTTACAATAAAAATTGTATAAAAAAAGAATCTGGATGGTGCAAATAAAGGATTGTGAATAAAGTTAGGGATTAAAAATACACATATTGATTTAACAAATATAAAGAGATTAGCAATAAGAAAGAAAGTTGCCCACCATAGCCAATTTGTACAAGTTAATAGAAAAGTTTGGTGGAAGATAAAATTTGAGCTAGACACTGGTGGCTTGTATTACTCATCCTATCTTCTTGGGAAGTGGAGATCTAAGGATCGCCCTTTGAAGCCAGTCTGGTCCAAAAAGTCTATTAGAAAGATTTGCAAAGCATTACATTAAGTGAGCTAAGCCAGACCCAGAGAAATAGTTTGCGTTTTTTCTCTCATTAGTGGTAGGTAGAATGTGCTTGTAAATCTGTAAGTAAACACTCCAAGTGCTATGTAAGCAGTTCCAAATTAATTAATTGAATTATAATAGATGCTAAGGAAAGCTCAAATAGTACAACTTTCTAGAAAGCCAGAGTCAAAGTCTGACAAAATAAGCATCAAGACATGGGTACTTGCAAGGTAGGAGGGGGGGAGGGGAAATGGGGTAGACAGTGAAAAAGGGAGTTGGGAAGAGAATGCAATCAAGAATTCATTGTATATAGTACAAAATTAAGAAATGTAAGGGAAGGGTGAGTGGAAGAGAGATGAAATTGTTGAGGGGGTGACACAGATCCAAAAGCATTGCATTCACACATGGCTTTGTTAAAGAATCCTAGCTCCATTAGCCATTAGCAAACAAACAAAAAATAAAGGTGTGGCTTTAGTAGTAGGACAATTGCCCTGAGTGAAAAAGCCAAATGAGAGCTTGAGGCCCTGAGTTCAAGCCCCAGTATAGGCATACCCCCACCTCCATACATATATGGATATTTATGATGTATGTGTGTGAGAGAGAGAGAGAAAGAGAGAGAGGGGGAGGAGAGAGAAAGAAGAAAGAGAAAGAAGAAAGGAGAGACAGAGAGAAAGAGGGAGAGGGAGAGAGGGAGAGAGAGAAAGGAGAGAAAGAAGAAGGGAGAGAGAGAGAGAATTTGAACACTATCTGTGGGCCTGGGAAGAATTCCTTCTGGGAGACAGTACTGGCAGAGCTGGAGGCTTGCTGCTGGTCAGGTATCAAACACAGCCATGAACTTCCTGTGTTCCAGGCACCAGAGGAAACTGTTGCTTACTGAAGCATTTAAAACTGAGATATGACTCCCATGAGCCCATTCATGAATGAATCAACTGAAGAGCAGAGACCTTAAACAACCTGGCCTGAGTCACACAGCCAGCTAGTGACGTAGGTGGGATTTAATAACATCTGGTTGACATCAGCATCTCAACCACTAGGTGACAGTGAAGGCTATGAGATCCCCAGATATTTCAAGGAACCCTGGAACAAAGAAACATAACTCTCTACTTGTTTTAGAAGGAAGAACACTAGATCAAGAAGGCCAAGATGAACTCATAGACATAGAGAATAAATACTTTGTATTAAGCAGCTGTCCTGTGCTGAGGGCAGGGAAGAAAGGATCATTGTTGTCAGATGACAGAACTCTAAGAAGAAGCCTAAAAACTGTCTCACAAATATGTATGCAAGCATGTACATAGCATGCATTGCTGTACCTTGAGAAAGAATATCTTGAATGCTACTAAAATGAGTTGGGAACTTTCTTACCCACAGTAGACACACACTCTTGCAGATACAGAAAACACACTACAGTTGTACACACACCTTCTTCTTCAGTCCCTATACAGAAATGGCAGTGAGCCTGAGAGAATGTTGAATTGTACTTATTTTGTGTACAAACTCTTGCAAGAGCAGATTCTCAGTAATAAGGACCAACTTCAGGTCTGGTATTTGTTCCCATTTGTCCCATTTGTCTGGCCACAGCTGGTCACAGCTGGCCACAGCTGGCTGGTGTAGGGATGGGAACTGGGTAATGGCGGCCAGTTTCAGTTGGCTCAATTTTTACAGGGGGTACAGAATAAAGATAGGGCCTAGCCAATCACATCTTCTCTCTTGGATGGAAAAATATATCCCTGAAGTTAGCTCACTTATGAAATAAAAGATAAGAATTGATTTTCTTGAGAAGGTTCTTTCTCAGGAAGTGGTATCTTGTATACCAGCATGTTGTTGCCAGCATGACCTTTGATTCTGCAGCTCAATTGCTTGAAGAAAGTGGTTTTCTTTCTTTCTTTCTTTCCCTCTTTCTTTCCTTTTTACTTTTTCTGATATTTTTATTTCTTTTTTTAGAGATTTTATTGCCAAGGTAATGTACTGAGTGGCTACAGTTACACAAGTGAGGTAGTGAGTATATTTCTTGTTGAACTTGTTAACCCCCCTCAATTCTCTCCCACTTTCCCTTCCCCCAACTCCCTCTAATCCCCCAGTCGTACAGGTCATTTCTAACATATTGTCTTGTGAGTATCACTGTTACATTGGTTCTCCCTTTGTCCTTTGTCTCACTATTTTGTTGTTCTCCTTCCCTTCCCTAGTTTAGATGAATGTATATACAATTCACAGGGTAGTAAAATCAAATACAGTGACAACAAGGGATAAACCACAGGGCCGGGGGAGAAAAAAAAAACACAAGAAAAAAGAAATAACTTCACATAGTTCATTAAAAACAACAACAACAACAAAAACAGGGCTGGGAAGGTGGCTCAGTGGTAGAGTGCTGCCTCACATGCATGAGGCCCTGGGTTCAATTCCTCAGCACCACATAAACAGAAAAAGCCAAAAGTGGGCTGTGGCTTAAGTGGTAGAGCACTAGTCTTAAGCTGAAGAACTGAAGGACAGTGCCTAGGCCCAGAGTTCAGGCCCCATGACCGACCAAAAAAACAAAACAAAACAAAACAAAACCCAATAACCACAACAAAGAAAAATCCTTTTATGCCTATGTCTTGGAGTTCATTTCACTTACGATCATAATTATGCTGATAGCTTTAGTATGGTCTTGTTTGTAGTCATTTGTGCAAATGCCCAGAAGTAGGATTGTTGGGTCATAGGGAGCTCAACATCTCTGTCCATAGAAGAAATGCAAATCAAAACAACATTGAGATTCCACCTCACCCCAGTTAGAATGGTATAATCAAGAAATTTAATAAGAACAGATGCTGGAAAGGATGTGGCCAAAAGGGAATGCTACTACACTGTTGGTGGGAGTATAAAATTGTTCAACCACTCTGGAAAGCAGTATGGAGGTTCCTCAAAATAAAATGATTTCCTTTTTTATTGTGAAAATACTATACAGAGGGGTTACAATTACATGGGCAAGATATGAGTACATTTCTTATCAATCATTGTTGCCTCCTCCTTTGTTTCCCCTTCCCATCCCTTCCCATCCTCCCCCCGCTCTCCCCTACCGATCCTCCCCCCCAAAGTTGTAAAGTTCATTTTTCGACATAACATCTTGTACATCGCATTGTTGCAATGGGTCCACCTGTATCCCTATTTAAACGATTTGTTTTTTCCCTTCCCCTCCACAAATTATACCAACATCAAATACAGTGAAAGCAGGGGTTATATCATGGGGGAGGGACATACAAAGCAACAAAGAAATCATCTTATAAATATGTTAGAAACAATTGCAGAAAAAAAACATTTGAATACTTATCTTGGGGTTCATTTCCTTAATATCAACTTATCTGACCTTTTCTGTTTGACTCAGACATACACTGGTTATTGCAACTAAGGGAAACCATGGGACTGATGTTTCTTTGGGCCTGGCTTAATATAATTTTTTCCAAATTTTTCCATTTCCTAACAAATGGGGCAATGTTATTCTTTCTGATGGAGGCTTAGAATTCCATTTAGAAAGACAGCCTCTTCAGTAAATGGTGCTGGCAAAATTGGTTAACTACTTGTAGAAAACTAAAGCTAGATACTTATATATCACCCTGCACCAGAATCAACTCCAAATGGATCACAGACCTCAGAGTCAAAGCAGACACTCTGAAAACATTACAGGATGGAATAGGAGAAGCTCTATGTCTCCTTGGCACAGGCCAAAATTTTCTTAATAGAGACCCAGAAATATAACAAATCAAAGAAAGGTTGGACAAATGGGATTGCATAAAATTACAGAGCTTCTGCATGGCAAAGGACATAGCTAGCAAGATCAATAGAAAGCCCACGGATTGGGAGAAGATCTTCACTAGTCATATAATGGACAAAGGTCTCATATGGAAAATATACTTGGAACTCAAAAAATTAAATCCCCCAACAACAAATCTTCAAAGAAACAACAGCCCAATAAATAAGTAGGCTAAAGACATAAAGAGAAGCTTCTCTGAAGAGGAAAGAAGGATGGCCAATAGACACATGAAGAAATGCTCAACCTCTCTAGCCATAAAAGAAATGCAAATCAAAGCAACATTGAGATACCACCTCACCCCAGTTAGAATGGCTATAATCAAGAACTCTAATAACAACAGATGCTGGGGGGGATGTGGACAGAAGGGAACCTTACCAAATTGTTGGTGGGAGTGTAAACTTGTTCAACCACTTTGGAAAGCAGTATGGAGGTTCCTCAAAAGACTTCACATAGAGCTCCCCTATGACCCAGCAATCCCACTTTTGGGCATTTACCCAACTGATCACAAACAAGATCACACTAAAGCTACCAGCACAACTATATTTATTGCAGCATTATTTACCATACCTAGGATATGAAACCAACCCAGATGCCCCTTAGTAGATGAAGAAAATGGTTTTCTTAAGGAAGTTCTTTTTAGCTATGTGCTGGTGGCTCATGCCTGTAATCCAGTTTACTTATGAGGCTGAAATCTGAGGATGGAGGTTCGAAGCCATCCCAGGCAGAATAGTCACTGTGAGACTCTTATCGCCAATTAAGCACTCAAAACTGGAAATAACACTGTGGTTCAAAGTGGTAGAGCACTAGCCTTGAGCAAAGAGCTCAGGGATGGTGCCATGGCCCACACCCCAAAAAGCAAGCCAGAGAGAGAGACACAGAGAGAGAGACAGAGACAGAGACAGAGAGAGACAGAGAGGGAATGTTATTCTGTTATTGCTGTCAGTTTCTGACTCATACACTCACAAACACACACACACACACACTCGCACACACTCACAGGTACACACAGTGGCCTGCTTAGAACAGAACCACATATTCAGCATTGCAAGGGGGAAGGTTGTCATGCATTTGCTGAGTGTAACATTCTCAAAGTCAGTTCTTTCCCAAGGGAGGGCCAGAACCTCCAAGCTCCAGATCCTCAAGCTGGCTGCTTCTGCTCTAGGCAACGTTTAAAAACTAGGTGTACCTTTATAGCATGGGGCTTCATTTGCACTTCGAATACATTTACCCCTCATTATGCTCATCTATACTTTCCCTCTTCCTTCCCCTCTTTTCAGACAACACTTGATGGGTTTCATTGAGGCCCCCCAGGATCCCTCACCTCTTCCTGTCGACCCCTTGCTCAGGTTCATCATCATCATCATTGTCCTCATCATCATTTGAGGTCTATACTCCACAATGAGCATGTAGTATTTGACTTTTTGAGTCAGGCTTATCTCTCTCAACATTATGATCTCTCAACATGATGAACCCCATAACTTCAGGGTTTTGTGTGTGTGTGTGTGTGTGTGTGTGTGTGTGCGCGCGCGCGCGCGCGGGTGCGCAAGCACGCACACATTTAGGCATGGATGCGTACACAAACGATGTCTACACAAACTGTACCCGTCATACAGTTTCTAACTATGACACATACATATATCTACTGCTATTGCGATTTCTGTAGCGATTCATCAGTCGTTGGTGCCTTAGTTGATCCTAGAGTTTGGCTGCAATAAGCATGGAGAGCAGGCGTTTTTCTCCTATATACTGGCTTAATCTCTTTCCCTATAAGCCCACGAGTGTAAGGGTGGGTCATAGAGAGCACAGACCTAGACTAGGGTGGGCAGAACTCTGGCCCCTGCGCCCTCAGCCTCTCTCTCTCCCTCCCTGCAGCTCCCATTCTGCAACTAGCAGAGGCCCTTCTAGTTCTGATTGGTTTAAGCCAGAGTCTCCCGCTGACCCTAAGGAAGGCAGGTCAAGTTCACACCCTAGTGGCAGGCCCCTGTCTCACCTTGTCCGGGATAGGATTTAGCCACGCCTTCCAGTCTGGGATTCATAAATAGAAGCCCAGACAACGCACCAGCATCTCCAGGATCCAGTCCCAGTCCGGAGGAGCTCAGCAGCAAGCGGTGGGTACAGTGCGCACCGTAGGTATACCAGGACGGTAAGATTGCAAGCCAGCCTGAGCCAAGAGCTTCTGGGACCCCGAGAGTGTCCATCTCCAGGGAGCATTTCGGCAGTGGTGACCTCCTGCCTTCCAAGAACCGAAGCCATCCCAGCCTGGGAGATCCAGACAGCACAGTGCGTGGAGGGTGCTGGGATACGCCAGCCAACATGTTCTCATCGCTGAGCACGTTCTCACGGGAGGAGCAGGTGCCCTGGAACAGTGCTGTCCCTGGGTGGCAGGCTTTCCGGGAAGCATATTCTGCAGCCTCTGGGCCCTGGGGACTGGTGACCCCTGGCCCCTGCGTGCCCCTGTCCTCTGCTGGAGTTTGCACTTGCTGGTATGTAAATGACTCGATCCTGTGGCCCCCGATGGGGCCCTCCTGTGAGGTCCACGCCTGCCTGGTGACTTGGCCGTGGGCCTCCACAAAGATGTCCTCCAGGGATGTTGACAGCTTCGGTGCCTACATGGGAAGATCGTTGACCCTGGAAGCCTACACCCCATTTCCTGAGCCCTGGGCGCCAGACCTGTCAGCCTCCGGAACCAGGACCTACAGACTATTTCCCGAGCCCTCAGCTCCCAACCCTTTTGCCCTCCCTGCTCTTCCCGAGGTCATCTCCAGTGGCTGGCCCCAAGGAGGCTGCCAGACCCCAGCCAGCTCAGCCCTGGGGCCTGCAGTCCAAGGCCTGCCTCCAGGGCCACCCCTCTGCCCTGTTCCGGTGACAGAATCGGCCTCCAGCCCCGAACTCCACCCCCTGCCTCCTTCCCCACTCCAGGACCCTCAGCTCCAGTTCCCTAGATGCAACTTTCCCCGCCCACCACCCAGCAAGGCTCACCGTCGCCTCCTCTTTGACAACTGATTGGACATGGCCCACCTCTTGAGTGACCTCCTCCCCCAAACCCCTCACTTCTTTGCAGCTTTCATTGAGGTTCCTCAAGCTGTTTTCATAAAGTGAAAGAAAATGAAAACAAAAGGCAATCAAGAAGCTAAGACAACGGTGGACTACTATGGGCAGGACAAAGCTTTGACGGATTGAAGATGGGTAAATAAACAACTACCACTTTGAAGCAACACTGCATTGTCTTCAGTTCTGATGTGGCTGTTTCCTGGGTGTGTGACATGGGACTACATTAAGATCTTTCTAGATTCAGTTTCTCCAGTTGTGACATAGTGGGAAAAATAGCCGTCTATGCGTTGTCATTGGGTTGGTGTTGGGATTGAAGTAGAACATTGTTGTGATCAAGTTATGTACCATGCCTGGCTCATTAATAAGTGCTCAATAAGTACCAGTTAGCACAAATGAACACAAGTGAATCTCCAAAAAGGGAATTGCTAGTCCTTTTGGGTACCATCCGTAAGCTGTGATGGAAATAATGAGTGCAATGCTCTGAGAAGCTTGTTGATAATTAAGAAACTGAAAAAGAGAAAAATTACTACCCCCCCCTCATACCTCCCCTACCAATCAGAACAGACATGGGGAAGGGGGGGAAGGGAGAGGTCAGTGGGCCTTGAAAGAGGTCAGCTTTTAGAGTTGATTGCTGATATTGTTGCAGTTCTAGCTGCTCTATACATTCCAAGCTTCTAATTACCAAAACAAAACAAAAAGTGTACTGATAAGCGATGGTGGCAACTAAAATCTCTGTTCTTAACAAAACAAGTAAATAAATGATGAACTTTACAACTTGGTGGGGGGAAGAGTGAAGGAGGTGAGGGAGGGAAGAGATACTGGGAGAACAACAAGGGAAGGGGTAACAATGTTCTACAAGATAAGTACTGATTGTCTTACTCAGGTAAATGTCACCCCTCTGTACAGTACCTTTACAATAAAATAATTTTTTTAGAAGTAAATAAATGAGCGTGCTCTACCCCCTCCCAAGAAGTCTCTCTGAGAAGATCTAAGATCAACCATTCTCTGCTACATTTAGATCTAATAGAAGAGACCAGACATCTGGAGGCCTCCCTATCAGGATACCTGAGATTTTCTTGATCTCAAACAGGAAATAAAATATCTCCTAAAGAAATAAAGAGGTGGACAAAACATCTATTTTCTGACCACAGGCCATTTTAAGGCACCAGTGCTATTGGTAAAAGTGATCAACTGGCCACAAACTTATTTCAGAGACTGTATATTGCTTTCTGTTGCTGTCCTCAGCAGCTCTGATGTTAAGGTTTTTTTTGTTTTTGTTTTTGTTTTTTGTTGGTCATGGGGCTTGAACTCTGGGCCTGGGCGCTGTCCCTCAGCTCTTTAGTTCAAGGCTAGCACTTTACCACTTGAGCCACAGTGCCACTTCTGGTTTTCTGAGTGGTTTATTGGAGATAAGAGTCACATGGAGTTTCCTGCCGGGCTGGCTTTGAACCTCAATCTCAGATCTCAGCCTCCTGAGTAGCCAGGATTACAGGCGTGAGCCACCATGCCCAGATCTCATTAATGTGACTCAGCTGTTCCTTCCATTAAGAGATAAAGTCTAGGTAGTGGCGCTGTGGCTCAAGTGGTAGAGCACTAGCCTTGAGCTGAAGAGCTGAGGGACAGAGTTCAAGCCCCATGACTGACAAAAAAAATAAAATAAAATAAAAAAAGAGATAAAGTCTAGTTCTCTTTCTTTCTTTTTTCTTTCTTTCCTTCCTTCCTTCTTTTTCTTTCTTTCTTTCTCTTTCTCTCTCTTTTCTTCTTTCTTTCTTTCTATCTTTCTTTCTTTCTTTCTCTCTCTCTCTCTCTCTTTCTCTCTTTCTTTTTTTGGCACTTTCTTTCCTGGCACTTGAACTCAGAGCCTGTACACTGTTCCTGAGCTTGCTTGCTTGCTTGCTTCCTTCCTTCCTTCCTTTCTTCCTTTCTTTCTTTCTTGCTTGCTTGCTTGCTTTCTCTTTCTCTCTTTCTTTCTTTCTCTCTTTCTTTCTTTCTCTCTTTCTCTCTCTCTTTCTCTCTCTCTTTCTTTCTCTCTCTTTCTTTCTTTGTCTCTCTCTCTTTCTTTCTTTCTTTCTTTCTTTCTTTCTTTCTTTCTTTCTTTCTTTCTTTCTTTCTTTCTTTCTTTCTTTCTTTCTTTCTTTCTTTCTTTCTTTTGTCGTTGGGGAGCTGAACTCTGGGCCTGGGCGCTGACCCTCAGCTTTTCAGCTCAAGGCTACCACCCTACCACTTGAGCCACAGCACCACTTGCTGCTTTTATTCTGCTTATCTGGTGCTGAGGAATCAAACCTAGGGCCTCATGCATGCGAAGGAAGCGCTCTCCCACTGAGCCACCTTCCCAGCCCCTGAGCATTTTTTTTTAAGCCTACTGTTTTACCACCTGAGCCACAGCTCTAGTTGGAGTTTTTTTGTTGTTGTTGGTTAATTGGAGATAAGATTCTCACAGATTTTCCTACCCAGACTGGCTTTGAACTGGGATCTTCATATATATCAAGCTACCCCTAGTCCTATTCCTAGCTACCCCTCAGTAGCTAGGAGAATGAGGTACAAGTGAATTTGGGAGATCGGCAAACCTGTGCAACAGGTGTCTTACAACTCCTTCCCCATCACCCCCCCCATACACACACACACACACACACACACACACACACACACACACACACACACACACACACCCTCTTGTTGCCCAGAGAACCCTGGCTTAGAATTCTTGAGGATTGAAGACCGCACGAAAGGCCTGGCTGACAGCCAGCATCAGCTTTCAGTTCGCTGTGGACAGTCCACACACAGCCAAGTCAACAGTGGACTGTATCTCTCTGTGACTTCAGGCAAGGCCAGGGACAAATCACTCAGCTGAGCCCAGCCCCAATTGAAGACTTACAGAATTATCAGCAAATGAATAGTGTGTGTTCAAGCCACAAAGCTGAGAGAGTTTCTTTGGTTTCATAGAAACAGATATTTGAAACAAGGACACCACTAATTTCCTCATCTTTACTCTGTGCATAGTCAGAAGGGATCAGAGTTCAGCGGGAGAATCAGTCAGTAGAAGAATCTGAGAAGCTATGCTGTCAGAGGTTATCTTGTCAGAAGCTTGTTATAAACGGAAAGACATCTTCTTGTTAGTGATGTGAAGAGCAAGGGTTAAACTTTAGTTCTTAAAAGTTAGAAGCAAGTGGTATTTCAGTGAGCTCTTGGCTTCCAAGAGCTGCATTTATTATGTGCAAAATGTTGTTCATAAGAAAGTCAGTGGGGTTAATTTTTCCTTCAGCACAATGTCACAAAGAGTGAATCTTATTTGCATATATCAAAAGCAAACCACACAGGGACTTTTCCCCTTTCCTTCCCTTCTGCCAACTACTGCAACTAATTGAGAATTCTGTGACTTTTCCAGCCGGAGAGCATTACATTGAACACATATCTGAGTAATAATGGACACCAGCTGTTGTCAGAGAGATGGCAATGATTTTTTTAAGTAGATAAAAAGCTTATCCAATCGAATGTAAAACTGGATAATCCAGTGAAGTCCAAGGGAGAACACAACCTCATGTAATGACTCTGCACACACAAAGAGATTGTCCCCGCTTCTCTCTCTAGACTGCCAGCTCAGTCCTGTTCTTCATCATTGAATTGATTACAAGAGAAGCCCAGTGCTTCTCTAACTCATTTTCTTCTATGGCTGAGAAGAATCATCTCTAAGCTATTCATATACAATAAGGGGGAGGGGGAAAGGCAACACAGTGAAATAAATATCCTGGTTTATTTTCCCATCTTTTCTAGCTCTAGAAAAGAATCCAAGCATTCTGGAAAATTCTATAAACTCACCTGTATCTTGGCTGAGAGTTTCCCAGCGCAAAAGACCTCAGCAATAGGAAAAATCAGATACAGGGGATAAAATTCTTACTTGGGGGTGACACTGTTCAAAAAGAAAAGTACTCATTACCTTTCACCTTTACAATAAAAAACAAAAAGATAAATTAAGGAAAAAGAAAATTCTTAGTTGGTTAGTATGTATTATCACACAAGGCATTTTGCAAAAGATGAGAACACAAAGCATCCAAGCTTTGAAATATTCCACAAATTCATTTAAAAATTATTTAGACCAACTGTAAACATTCCAAATTCTGGCCAAAGGATGAGAAGTGATGTTAATCCATAGATCCTCATAAAATTCAAAGCAATGAAATGTTACCTGTAAGTGCTTCTAAAAACTAAAAGGTGGTATAGAATATAATCTCTTTCTCTTTTGTTTTTCTTGTGTTAGTCTTGGGACTTGAACTCAGGGCCTGGGCACTATCTATCAGCTTATTTGTTCAAGATTAGAGCCACAGCTCCATTTCTGGCTTCTTGGTGATTAATGGGAGACAAGAGTCTCAGACTTTCCTGCCTGAGTTGTCTTTGAACTGTGATCCTTAGATCTGAGCATCCTGATTAGCTAAGATTAGTTTGTCTTTTTATTGAATTTTCAATAAAACTTTGAAAGAGTATTATTTCAATGAAATATTAAATGATAAGAAAAATAATAATAGAAAAAAATACCTCATGGAAGTGGCACTGTGGCTCAAGTGGTAGAGCGCTCGCCTTGAGCTGAAGAGCGCAGGGAAAGTGCCCAGGCCCAGAGTTCAAGCCCCACGACCGACCAAAAAAAAAAAACCCAAAAAACTTCAAACACAATGGTTTCTTATTTTGTATTTAATAATTGTATTTTAAAAGTATAGACTTGTCTAAAATAGAAAATAAAAACTTTAAGGAGGTTTCTTAATATAAAATATATCTGCATTTTACAGATGTTAAGCTGGATACTTTTTAAGTGATGTCTGATGGAATTGCTCATATCTTCTTTGAAAGATTTAGTACCACCAGAGAGATTTGATATCTTTGACAAAAAGGTAGTGTCACAGAAATTCAAAATATTTTCTTCTTTTTTATCAACATCTCATGGAACTAAAAATAGTCCACCACAAAATTATTTATTTCAGTTATTCTGGTAATTTTATGATCTACTTTATTATGGAGAAAGACTGTAGTCAATAATTGTGGTTAACAAACAGCTCCCAGAGTGCATTTTTTCCATTCTGTCTTATATGAGTCTATTAGTTCATGTCAACAGAGCTTCTTCAGCAGCCCCCTCCCATCTCTGCCTTTCTTATCCTATATCAATTGTCCTATATGAATTATGTAGTTGGAATCTGTGGTTTGATCAATGATTCAAATATTTACCTAAACTACATATATTTTTGAAGTTAAACTTTTAATTGATCTATTATTTGTATGTATTTACATTACAAGGTATACTTTCATAGTTTGATAGATGTATACAGTGTAGAATAACAAAATCAGGTGAATTAGTATGTCCATTTCCCCCAACATTGTCATTTTTATATGTCAGGAAACTTTGCTTTCTCCTAGTATTCCACTGGTATTTAGAAATATATGATACATCATTGAAGACTGTATAGAACATAACCTTTGGTCCTCCTACCTAACTATTTTAGTACCCATTCCCTGTTGTCTCTTTATCTTGTCCTCTACCATATTTCACTCTTTGTTTGAATCTTTGTTTCCTTCTTTTCCTGTGGAAGAGATCCCTGGGGTGGCTCCTGGTCTAAAAAAGCATCAAAGAGCAAGTAACTCAGTTTCTTTAGCTTACAAGCCAGAAAACCAAGTCCTGAACAAGTGACTTATTTTAAGTCACAGTCAGACTTGGCTCAGAAGCCTCTTGTACTTTGTTATTTGAATGAAACTTGAGCTTCATTTGATCATTTCTATCTATAAGCCAGACAATTTATATCACAGATAAGAAAATTGTATTTTGTGTTCATTTGAGACTTTTGGATTAGGTTGCACACATCTATTGCAAGTTTACTAGTATATGAAAGGACCCTTTGGTCATTCTGCCACCTGGGCTATTCATTAGGCCCTTCATACTTTAGCTGGTTTTTGGATAGTGTTTTTTTTGGGGGGGGTCAGTATTGACCATGTTCCTCTTATATGTGCCTTCTGAGATGACAGAACTTATTAGTTGAGATAGAGTTTCTCTAATTTTTTGCTCAGGCTGCTCTCGAGTCCTGATCCTTCTCATCTGCTCCTGAGCAACCAGAATTATAGGCATGAGCCACCAGTGCCCTTAATTTATCACCTGCAGTCTCCCCCACTTACTTTCCATCATGCCATCTGCATTTCACTAGAGACACTGGACAAAATCTTTAACTATTATATTTACAAGTAAGTTTTCATTTCCCTGCCTGCATTAAAGTATAAATGCCTATACTTCTTAAGTGTGAAAGGGTGTTGTCAGCATTTGTTTATGGTCTTATATCCTGCCATAAGCCAGAATCTGACACAGAACAGATAGAAAATAAATTATTAGTTTGGTAAATGTTTTCTTCCATCCATCCGTCCATCCATCCATCCATCCATCCAACCATCCTTTGCTATTTTATGTTGGATCTTAAGTCTTCCTTCAAAGGCAATGGGGGAATGCAGTAGTTTCAGAGATAAGAAGCCTCTGAACCCTGGATCAGGAGGGCTCTAACCTCATGAATGGATTAGTCCAATTAAGAATTTATAGCTTCATAGGTACTTTGGAAGGACTTTGTTAGAAAAGTAAGCTTTCTCTTTGCTTCATGGCTACCATGAGTTGTGTAGCTTTCCTCCTCCATGTTCTTCCTCCATCATACACTGTCTTGGCATAAGCCTAAAAGCAATTAAGCCAAGTAATTATTGACTACAATTTCTAAAACCATGAGGCAAAATAACTTTTTACTTCATTACTCTGATTTCTCTCAGGTATTTTTTCACAGTGATAGAAAGTGGATGAACATATTTACTTTTCTTCAAAGGATCTCAAATTGCTTTCAATAACAGCTGAGAGCTTAGTTGTTTAGCTTTAAGTGAATAAAATACTGACCTTGGCAGTTACTGTAAAGCCATAACAAATGAAATAAATCTATGTCTCTTGGAAATGGAAGGTGAACCCAAAGCATGTAACTGCTGCATGAGACTATGACTTTAAAATACCAAATTGGAAGCAATAAAAGTGAACACTTCTTCATTAATGAAAGGCAAGAAGACAAATACAGTCTGTTGAACTTCTATTTCTTAGCATACAGTATTTTTTTCACTACTTCGTAACACTTTCACCATAGATACTTCATGTTTCTATTTCCACCTGGTTTATAACCACTGCAGGGGCAGATCCGGAGATCCACACAGAACCACCTGCAGCCTCCACTGCTCTCACTGGAGATGGAAGTGTGGCAAACCTCTCACGATTTGTCAGTAAGCACTTCTTCTTTGGCTCTGCTCAGTATCTACATGAGAAGTGAACCCTGTTTTTCAAACTCCCTTGTAATGTCAGTAACTTCACCCATCACTCTAGAATGCTTAGAGGGTTGAATCCTTAGAGTAAGTTTTATTCTGAAGAATTTCTGTAAAAAAATTCAGCAACTGGTGCTGCGTGGGTAATAAAGAAACAATGTCACAGGTAGAGGCAGGCTATTCTTTGAATGTGTATGTGCCTTTAAAACTTAAACTTCCAAGGAAGTGGTTTTAGGAGGTATGCATCTTGTGCAAAGGGGTTTGGGCATGATGATTCTGCATCCATCAATGAAATAAAACCCTTATACAAAGGCTACAAGCCTGTATTCCTTGCTACATGGGAGACAGAGAGATAGAGACTGGGATATTGACAAAATAAGTTTAAAAGACTTCATCTTTATCAATGGCTGGAAGGGATTGCACACAGTGGTTCAGGACACACAAATAAGAGGACTGAAGTCCAGGCCTGCCTGAACATAAAGTAAAACTCAATTTTGAGAATAAACAGTACACAAAGGAAAAATAGCTCAAGTGATAAAGCACCTGCTTAGCAAACAACAAATTCAATTGCCATTACTGTAGTAGTAGTAATAATACTGCTAATAATGATAACTATAATAACTCTATCATAAGTAAAGCATAAAAAGAATAAGATATGTGATATGTTCAGTTGAAACTACAAATGTCACTAAAAATTTAAAGAAGACTTAATTAAATTGAAAGAATCTATATTTAAGGATTAGAAAGCTTACTATTTTGAAAATGATATGCCTCAAATTGATCTACACATTTGTTGTAATCCCTAACCAATCCTGAACTATCTGCTTTGCAGAAATTAGAGACACATCCTAAATCTCATAGGGAAATACAAATGACTCATCATAGCCAAAATAATCCCAAGAAAGAACAGAGAACTCTTGAACTTCTTCATTTCAAAACTGATATAAACCACGGTAACCCTCCAAAAGCCACTGCAGCATTGCATGAGGTTGGACATAAAAGCTCATGGAACACAGGTGACAGTCCATACATACATGTATATATGCACATACAGGTATATATACACACAAATATGGAAGAGTATAGGGACACACTCAAATCCTCATATATTGCTGCTGAGACTGTATCAGAGGTGCAGGTCTTTTGAAGAAACAATTTGGCTTTCTCAAAAATTTAAACATAAAGTTGCAATATGATCCAGAAGTTCCATTTCTCTTTAAAAATATATTTAAGCATATACACACACATATATATGCTTAAAAATGGCCCCAAATGGAAAGCTTCCAAATGTCCATCATCTGATGAACTGATAAAATGTGGTTTGTGTATAAATATGTATGTATATATATGTGTGTACACACACACACACACACACACACACATTGCCAGAAGCTTGGGCAAAAGATCTGACAGTGACTTCAAATGGATGTGGAATTTACTGACAGTGAAAAAAATCTCCGAATTGTATAGTTTAACAACATTGAGAATTAAATTACTTGAATTGTGCATTTTAAAAGAGTAAATTTTGTGGTATATTAATAATATTACAAAAATTAAATAGTGTAGGATAACGATGGGGTTGATATATAAATTGGTGAAAATAAAGGGCTGAATGTGGTTGTATTCACCTATAATCCCAAATGTTCAGGTAGTGAAGTAGAAGGATAGATCAACCTGGACAAAAGCATGACATGCTAAGAAACAAAATGCAATAGAGCTCAGGTATGGATCAAAGAGTAGAGCAACTGCCTAAGAAACATTGGCCGTGAGTTCAGTGCTTTTTTGCCAAAGTAAAAAAAAAATAGGAAGAAAACTCATACAAATTTCTGTGGACTAGTTTTGCTACAGAGCAAAAGGTGTTAGTTTATTTTATGATTTTACCTTGGGTAGTCAAAAGAGCATAGTTTTGGAAATACTTTTGCCTCATTTTTGCCTTCTATTAAGACTGACTGAATGGATGGAGGTTTTGATAGAAAGAATCATAGCTGGGTATTGATCTTGGTTGCTACTTGTCCTGCCTTCTTCTTCTTCTTCTTTTTTTTATTGTGAAAATACTGTACAGAGGGGTTACAATTACATGGACAAAATAATGAGTACATTTCTTATCAAGCATTGTAGCCTCCTCCTTTGTTTCCCCCTCCCATCCCTTCCCATCCTCCCCCTGCCCCCCCTCCCCCACCAAAGTTGTAAAGTTCATTTTTGACATAACGACTTGTACATCTCATTGTTGCAATGGGTCCTCCTGTATCCCTATTTAAACGATTTGTTTTTCCCCTTCCCCTCCACAAATTATACCGACATCAAATACAGTGAAAGCAGGGGTTATACTGTGGGGGAGGGATATACAAAGCAACAAAGAAATAATCTTATAAATGCATTAGAAACAATTGCATGAAAGAAAAAAAAACATTTAAATACATATCTTAGGGTTCATTCCCCTAACATCACCTTATCTGACTTTTCTGCTTGACTCAGACAGACACTGGTTATTGCAAATAAGGGAAGCTATGGGACCTATGTTTCTTTGGGTCTGTCTCACTTCACTTAATATAATTTTTTCCAAGCCTTTCCATTTCCTAACAAATGGGGCAATGTCATTCTTTCTGGTGGAGGCATAGAATTCCATTGTGTATATATACCACATTTTCTGGATCCATTCATCTACTGAGGGGCATCTGGGTTGGTTCCATATCTTAGCTATAGTAAATAATGCTGCAATAAACATAGTGGTGCTGGTAGCTTTAGTGTGGTCTTGTTTGTAAACATTTGGGTAAATGCCCAGAAGTGGGATTTCTGGGTCATAGGGGAGCTCTATGTGACTTCTTATCCCTTAGTCCTATGACCCCTGACATGTCACACCTTGTAATGTGATTCATTTTTGGTTGAGAAAGAGAAGGCTTGTCTTGTTCTTTGGCTCCTGTAAGGAGTTCTGAGAACTAGATAAAAAAAGTAACTGCATGGTTAGTTTTTACAATTCTGACTGCTAAGAGTACAAGTCAGTCAGGAGCCAGTGGTTCACATCTGTAATCCCAGTTTAGCATGTGGTTGAGATCTGAGAATTGTGGTTCAAAGCCACTTCACTTCAGGCGGGAAAGTCCCTGAGACTCTTGTCTCCAATTAATCACCAAGAAGCTGGAAGTGGAGGTATATCTCAAGCCGTAGAGTGCCAGCCTTGAGCAAAAATATCTTAGGGACAGATCCCAGATTCAAGCCCCCAAATGGACAACAAACAAACAAACAAGAACAACAAACAAAACAAAAAACCCAAGTTAATCATAGGAATCTTTCTTTCTTTTAATTGACTTTAATGATATAATCAGATCTAATCCCTAAAGTTTTTCTAAATTCAGAGTGTAATTATTAGTGGGACATTAACTCTGTTTAAATGCCATTCTCTAGTAAATGAGCTTAAACAACAATAATTAAGTTTTCTTAATTGTAGGAAATGAAATTCTAGCTAAGTATTATGCCGCTGAAATTTTAAAAAGCAGGTTGCCTTCTCAGAGGAACAATAGAGTTAATGGAGAGAATTGAAGGTACTTTTTCCTGACTGATTCTAACACATTGATCCTAAAAACCAATCAGTGTAGTAGCCAAAATGACATTCTTAATTTCTTCCCTCCCAGCTGGTTCCAGTTCTATTCTCTCCAGGTGTGATCACATCCTCTATAGTTTTACCAAGCACTTGAGACACTTTATTTAATCTACTCAGGTGTATTTTTTTTTCAACTTCGGGGGGAATAGAAGCTGCACCTCTTTCATTCTTGAATCTCCAGCATTACAAATAATGGCCAGAACGATTTAGTAATGATTCATTGAATGAATCCACAAATGCACATTATTGATAAATTTTTATATGATTACAGGCTAGTAGCAGTCAGAAAAACATTGCTCATGTAACTGTAACTCCTCTGTAGAGTATTTTTTACAATAAAAAATATATTTAAAAAAAAGATTTGAGAACTGAGCCCCAGGACTGTAACCATCCCAAGCATGAAATCTAGAGGGAAAGGTTCCTGCTGAGAAACTTGCAGGAGTTTATTTGAAGAGAGAAATATATAGCAAGCAGAGGTTCTTAGCACAGAATTAAAGCCAGTTGCCACCCACTCTTGGTCTATGCTGGCTTCATGTCTGCTTTTACACAATTTTCTCCTTACCCTTCATTTTTCACTTTCCAGTATCTTTTCCACATGGTGATTACTATTATGTGTTCTGAGAGTGGCTGTCCATTTGTATTGTTACACACACAATCTAGGCATATAACAGCATCACAATCAGTTACTTACAAATAAGGGACATTTATTCTACTTCATAGTTGTGGAATTAGAGATATAGAAAGTGGCTGATGCTGCTTCAGCCTTGGCAGAAAGGGGAAAGACACCATGTCTGTGTAGGAGAGGCAAAACATTATAGTAACTAACACTTGGAGTAACTGACATTGTCTCAGAAGAGTGGGAATGCTCTTATCTCCATGAGATGGCATGGGGGAGGGAGGAGCACTCCTTTTTTCCCACGTATATTTTTTATTGTAAAAATACTGTATAGAGGGGTTACAGTTACATGAGTAAGGTAATGAGTACATTTCCTATTGAGCATTGTTACCTCCTCCTTTGTTTTTCCCCTACCATCCCTTTCCTCCCCACCTCCTTAACTCCTCCCTCCCACCCTCTTCCCACCCTCCTCCCTCTCCGCGCAGGCCCCCCCCCCGAAATTGTAAAGTTCAACATCGTGTCTTGTACATCTCATTGTTACAATGGGTCAATCTGTATCCTTATTTAAGCGGTTTTGTTATATCCCTTCCAACCTTTCTTTGATTTATTATGTTTCTGGGTCTCTATTTAGAAAATTTTGGCCTGTGCTAAGGAGACCTAGAGTTTCTCCTATTCCTTCCTGTAATGTTTTCAGGGTGTCTGCTTTTATTTCAAGGTCTTTGGTCCATTTGGAGTTAATTCTGGTGCAGGGTGAAATATAAGGATCTAATTTTAATTTTCTACAGGTGTTAACCAATTTTGCCAGCACCATTTACTGAAGAGGCTGTCTTTCTTCCATTCTATTTTTTAGTTCCCCTATCGAAGATTAGATGTCTATAGATCTGTGGATTCATTTCTGGGTCTTCAGTTCTATTCCATTGGTCCTCAGGTCTGTTCTTGTGCCAGTACCAAGCAGTTTTGATTACTATGGCTTTGTAGTAGAGTTTGAAATTTGGTATTGATATTCCTCCAGTGCTGTTCTTTCTGCTAAGAATTGTTTTTGCTATTCGGGGTCTTTTATTGTTCCATATGAATTTTTGGATTGCTTCTTCTATTTCATTGAAGAATGAGGTTGGGATATTGATACATATCACAATGAATTTGTAGATAGCCTTTGGCAGTATTGCCATTTTCGTGGTTAATCCTCCCAGTCCAGGAGCATGGGAGGTTTTTCTACTTCCTTAGTTCTGCTGTAATTTCCTTTTTCAGGTTTGTAAAGTTTTCATCATAGAGGTTCTTCACCTCTTTAGTTAACTCCTAGGTATTTTGTTTTTTGTGGAGCTATTACAAAAAGGGTTGCTTTCCTAATTTCAGCTGTGCTTTTTTCGTTATTGACATACAGGAAAGCCATTGATTTCTGAGGGTTAAGTTTATACCCTGTTACTTTGCCAAAGTTTCTGATCAGGGAGCACTCCTTTTAAAAGACAAAGTTACTACCACGTCTAAATACCACTACACTGGGAATCAAGCCTCGTGTAAGTTTTGATATGGAATAACCATAGTCAAACTATAGCATTCATAATTAATTTCATTTATTTATTAATTGCCAGTACCCTGTCAACTCTCCCAGAATCCAAATCCTTATTTGATATAATCTGTCCTTCCCCAGTCCTTGAAGTTGACCCTGGCAGCAGCAGTCATTCAAACACTTCTTGTAGAGCTGTGTGCTAGTGACTCAGGCCTATAATTCTAGCTACTCATGGGGTTGAACTCCAAGCATCTCAGTTGAAAGGCCAGCCATGGCAGGAAAGTCCAGGAAAAATGTGTCTCCAATTAACCAGCAAATAAGTGAAAGCATGGCTCAAGGGGTAGAGCACCAGCTTGGAGCAAAAAAAAAAAAAATCCAAACAAAAGCACAAGAAAAAAAAAGCTTGAACCCTGAGTTCAAACCCTAGTGTGAGAGTGTGCAGGCATGTGTGTGGGTGAATGTGTGCATTCACACACTCACATACACACATGTTTCATCCGGTTTTAGTTAATTTCATGTCTTTATTTTTACTTCACTGAGGAAATAAGATTCTGAGCTAACCAAGTAAAATTTAGTCTCTTTTCTCCTTCTCCTAACTGTACTAGATCAGATAAAGTTCCAACTGTAAGTTACAGCTTAGGAATCATTTTCTGTAGCCAAAATAAAACATTTAAATCTTGGTTATTCATAGACTTAAATCATACTTAAAATGTTCATGTACTGGTATTTTCTTTTTTTTCCCCCACAAGTCTTTAGCAGATTCCACAGGTGGAAATGCTACATTTGAACACAGTGTTTGAAAAGGTTGAAAGGTCTTTAGCAGAACTTTGAGGAAAGAAAGTAGAAGATGGGTGGCTAGGGTGGTTGAGTAAGCCAAACAGTCCAGAGGCTTATCCCAACCTGGCTCTAGTCAGATAAAACCATGGATTTTATTTTAGCTGATTTATTCTTAGACAGTTTTTTTAAGCTGAATTCTTATATCAATCGCAGCAAAGCAAGATTTTTTTAAAGAATACATGATAGTTTTCAGTTTCTTAGTGTTTACAACTGCCCTAAATAGTTGAAACTGTTGTAAGACATGCAAGAGACAGCCAGAGTAAGGACAAAAAAAAAAGCAAGCAAGCAAAGGAAATCTTTCTATGGCCATGAATTAATACCCCTCCTAGGACCTAGGCATTGTACCTTAGCTTTTTCACTGGAGGTTAGTGCTCTACCACTTGAACCGTAGCACCACATCTGGCTTTATGGTGGTTAATTAGAGATAAAAAGTCTCATGGACTTTCTTGCCAGGGCTGGCTTTGAACCCTGATCCTCAGATCTCAGCCTCTTTAGGATTACAGGTGCAGTACACTGGTACCCAGTGACTCTTTCACTTCTTAGAAAGAAATAACACCATGTAAGTTAACTCTTGTGACCAGCAGCCTAAATAAAGGCAATGTTTTATTCTACCAGCTTTCCTAATCTGTCAGTTCCTTTGTACTGGTGAATTTTGATGAAAAGACAATGCCTAATAGGATTATTTCAAACCATGGAGTAATTACTATATTGGATATCTTTTTTCTTCTCTTACAGGAGAAAGTGTTTCTTTATTTTCCTTTTCCTATTTGTCTTCCTATAATGAGGTTAGGTAATGTTGTTTAACCAACTGAAAGCTTTCTGGCTTCCAGAGGCAGCCATTGAGAAATGGCTGATCTGGAATGAGAGAAAAGGGAACTATTAAGCTAAAAATAAAATCAATCCCAAGTGCTGACTCTCTCTCTACTTGTCTTCTGGGTGTCATAATTTTGGTTAATGAGAGTCCCAAGAGGGGAAGAGATGCTATAAATCAGCATCACTTGGCTGGTTCAACTGGCCATAGGGATCTGGAATCAACCAAGGCACAAATAACCTCTCACATGCCCCTGAAGGGAAGAAGGCTATGTGGTAAGATCCACTTGTTATTTTGACCCCAGGGGTGAGATAAACTTTCTTGGAACAGCATACTATGGCTTTCTAGTCTCTAAGTGAAGTTTTCAGATCACTCCACAAACGTTAGGAGAAATGGCCGATGCTTCTCTGAAGTGCTATGGTTTTAATGCTATTTCATCAAATTGATCAAAACTTAACTGTATAGAATCACAACATTACTGGATATTAGTGGCTTTGTGCCAGGAGACTGAAATCAAGAAGATTAAAGTCTGAAGCAAGTCTAGCAAAAAGTTTATAAGATCCCATCTCAACATCAACAACAAGAACATAAAGGTGAATGTGGTGGAAAGCATCTGTTATCCTAGCTACAGTGGGAAGCATAAACTGGAAGATCAAGAGCTAGGCCTGCCTAGACAAGAAGTAAGACCCTACCTATAAAGTAACCAGAGTAAAAAGAGCTGTAGGCATGCCTACCCAGAAAGTGGACAGCCCTGAGTTCAATCCCCAATACAACTGTATGGGTTGGAAGTGACCTCAGGTTAGTAAAAGTTAGAAAAGAAACAACTTAGTGATATTAATACAGTATTGTCATTAAGAGAGATTAACCAGTCTGGGCTTGAATGATTATTTCATCCCTTTCCCTCTCTTTACCTGGGTGTCCTCATATGCAAAATAGAAAAAGTTAAAATGTATCTCCAGTCTTGTGTTGTGAAGATTAAATTAGATTCTGTGTTTCAAACATTGATCTGACAAAGGCAGAATGTTTGCCCTTATTGTCTGAATTTCACAACAGTTACATCATATTAATCACAAGGATTTAGAGTGTATATTAACCACAGTAAAATCTGTGTGTACTTAGAAAGTAGTAAGTAAGGTATATGGGGGAAAAATCTATTGCTTCTACATTACCTTTGCTCCAGAGTTTGGGAGCTGAAACTTATCAATTATTCATCTGTTAAACATCTATCAAACAACTACATGTGAGACATTGCTTCAATTTCTATGAAAAGAAATGACACTGTATAAAAAAGAGTTGGAAGTCCCTGCTGTCCTTCTGGTATAACCAGAGAGCTCTTTCAATCATTCTGTTTTAATTTCAGGAAAATGAGCTTTGGGGAGGACTCAGTTGATTGCCTAAAGCCACATGGCTCATCTTAGGTTCTCTATCACATAAGACATTAAATGTTTTCTACTAGGGAGTTCTAAAAATGTCTGAAGGCTGAATTTGCCTGTCAAATGAACTAACACAAAAACAGTGCGGTTGCATAAATGACCAGATGTTTCCAGCTGACTGCGTTGTGTGTGTCCTAGCCTTGGGGTCATCTCTGATCACAGTCTGCCCTCCTGGCCATTCTTGCTGCCTCCACTGAACAAGTTTCTGAAAGCTAGGGTGACAAATGAAGACATCAGTGGTAAAAAGGAAAAGGGACTTCAATAATTCAATGTTCAGAGAACCAAGTTTATATTAATTCCAGCATCACATTCCATGTTAGTATGTTCCTTTCTGGTTGGAATAAGATGCCTCTGTGGTTTCTTCTCTCTAGATTACATCTTAAGGTATTCGAAAGTATTTGTTTTGCCAGGCACTGATGGCTCATGCTTGTAATCTTTGCTACTCAGAAGGCTGACATAAGAGGACTTTGGTTCAAAGCCAGCCTATGTAGAAAAATCTGTGAGACTTTTATTTCTAGTTAACTAGCAAAGAGCCAGATGTAGAGGTGTGTTTCAAGTAGTAAAATGCTAGCCTTGAGTGAAAAAAGCCCAGCAATAGTACAAGGTTCTAAGTTCAAACCCCATTAATGGAACACACACACACACACACACACACACACACACACACACACACACAATTTGTATGTATATATGTGTTCATATGTATACATTATATATATGTATATATGTATTTATATATTTATTTAGATGGATTCACTTGTTCTCTCTGAACTTAGGTACTCAAAACTTAAATTGACTTTCATTTTTCTATTCATGTAGATGTGTATAAAAAGTGAGCTGTTAAAAATGTGTGTATATGTCCCTTTCGCATCCAGCAATTCTTTTTTTTCTTTCTTTCTTTCTTTCTTTCTTTCTTTCTTTCTTTCTTTCTTTCTTTCTTTCTTTCTTTCCTTCCTTCCTTCCTTCCTTCCTTCCTTCCTTCTTTCCTTCCTTCCTTCTTTCTTTCTTCCTTTTCCTCCCTCCCTCCCTCCCTCCCTTCCCCCCTCCCTTCTTTCCTTCCTTCCTTCCTTCCTTCTTTCTCTTTCTTTCTTTCTTTTTCTGTATTTCTTTCTCTCTCTCTCTGTCTCTCTCTCTTTCTTTTCTTTTCTGGGCTTGAACTTGGGTCTGCACACCTTTACTTGGCTTTTTCACTCAAGGCTGGCACTCTACCAGTTGAACCACAGCTTCATTTCTTCATTCTAAGTCATCATTTTCTTTGAGACACATCATGAGATGATGTATCATCAAGAAAGAAAAATGTAGCTGGGTGCCTGTGGCTCATGCCTGTAATCCTAGCTACTCTGGAGGCTAAGATCTGAGGATCACAGTTCAAAGCCAACCTAGGAAGGAAAATCCGTGAGACTCTTATCTACAATAAATCACTCAGAAAACTGGAAGTGGCGCTGTGGCTCAAGTGGTAGAGTGTTAGCCTCGAGCTGAAGAGCTCCTACTCCTCCTCTTCTTCAAATCAGAGTCTGAGGTCTGTCCTTGGGCTTTTTCGGCTCAAGGCTAGTGCTCTACCACTTGGGCCACAGCTCCATTTTTTGGATTTTTCTGAGTTGTTTATTGGAGATACAAGTCTCAGAGATGTCTCTGCCTGCCCTGACTGGCTTCGAAAGATGATCCTACCCAGCCTAATGAGTAGCCAGGATTCCAGGTGTGAGCTACCTGTACCTCACTGAGGTATCCCCTTTCATGGGAGCTAAATAACTGTTCTCCTGAAACCTTGGGCATCATTGTTATAAATATCAAGGAAATCAATGGCGACTGAGGAAAGTAAAATGCTAAAACCAAGTTTGTAGTTATTCATTCAAGTCACAAACTGAAATCCTTACGGATGAAAAGAGGAGGATTTGCATTCACTTTTCAGGAAATCTAGTGCTGTGTGTGGTGGGAGGGTAAGGGTCAGTCTAGTCTGAGCTGAAAATTCTTCAAGCTAGCTTGCAATTATATGGAGGTTACACTTCTCATAAGAACCCAGAGAAAGAAAAGAAGTTCCTGCTGTGCAGTTAGTAACAGAACTTCCCAGGAAGAAGATTGGGTCCCATATATCTACCAGACTATCTCCATACCCAGGTGGAAGGTTTCAGATAGAGACATTTCATCTTCCTTCTGAACATCTTACTTTATTAAGCTGGCTGGTATCTACCTTTTCTAATGATAGTTTACTAGTGTCTGTGATTCTTGAAGATCATCTGCTACTTTACATCAGGGCTTGCCCAGCCTAGGGCAAGAGAATTGCAAGAGAAGATAATCTAATAACAGCCACTAAATTTTCATGGCCCACTCACTGTGCTAAGTAGTTTGTCACATTATACTGGTTAATTCTTGCTATACCTGCAACAGGTAATAACTATTATTATGTTTATTTTTACTGATGGGGAAACAGAATGAATAAGGTGAAGTGTATTTCCCCAAACTAGCAAGTGGCAGGGATATGTCTTAGGTTTAAGACCCCAACCATGCTTTGCCTTCTTTCTTAGTCATACTAGACCTCAGTGATGGAAATCATGATCCACTGAGAATCAGTCTTTGAAGAGGATTCATGACTAGATCTCCAGCTAGCAGGCAGCAGATGCAGATGAGTAAAAAGCAATGTTGACAGAGCAAAGGAATGCACGCTGTAGAAACAAATAAAAAGGAAATGCAGAAACTTCTACTGGGTAGATAAACAGTTCTAGCAGTCAGGACAGGCCCAAGAGGTTAGTTATTGTGTCTTGCTGAGATTTTAAACCATGTCAGAATGTAGTCTAGTTTTGTTAAGCCTCTGGTCCCTAGCCTAGTTGGTGTGGGGCCCGCTAGCTTTGCAAAGTCAGATGCACCTTCTAGGTTTCTATGGCTTATTGACTTCATCTGGAGTTGACTTCATGGGTCTTTTCACTGTTACAGACTCAAAGATTTCTTCTTCTCTAGCTGGCCAACTAGTACCTCAATATTCCACATCCCCTATTTTCAAATGCCTCAGCAATAGTCATTAAAAAGAAGCTTGGGAGTAGAGTGTCCTGAAGTCATCATCTGTAATGGCTAACATTTGGGTTGCAGTGTTGTGAGGTTAGCTGAAGAATGTCATGTATACTCTGAAGAGGAGAGAGGCACATGGAAGGTAGGGCTGTGACACAGGCCACAGCTAGGAAGGGATGGAGCATTTGGCAGATCCTATCCAACATTCCTGCATTTAGGGTCATGTTGCCAAGGATCTTACTGGACTTCAGTGAGGTATTTTGTAATTACATAATGATGCCTTTGGACAAAGGTTAAGAAATAGAAAATCAAGCAGGGCTTGTGTGCTTCAGGCCTGTTATCCTAGCTACTTAGGTGGCTGAGATCTGAGGAACCAAGTTCAAAGCCAGCCAGAGAAGTCTGTGAGACTATTATCTCAAATTAACCAGCAAAAAGACCAAAGTAGAGGTGTGGCACAAGTGGTAGTATGTCAGCCATAAGTGAAGAAGCCAAGCAGGAGGGTAAGGTTCTGAGTTCAAGCACAAAAAAAGAAAAAAAAAGAAATATTGACTGAGCTAATTAATAACAGATTGAATGAACATACTTAGAAAATATTACCAAAGATCACATTGCATTCTTTGTTTGTTTTATGTGCAATTTACTATCAACTGTAACACTAAAGTATAATCTTCACAAGTATCCCTTCTTTCAACAAGTAGTTGTGCATTTGTGTTGATGGGTTAAAATTAATGTTCTTATTTTTCTCAATGTTAGAGAACATTACCCTGATCTGTTGAGATTGATTTGGGTTTGGGATTTTAATCTTGTTAATATAGGAGTGTATTATTCTTTTGTGGCTTTACATCCAGGAATTAATCAATTATTTTGTTGTTTTCATTTATTTTTGTGATGGTAATGATTAAATCTATGTCCTCATGAATATTAGGCCATTACTCTATCATTGAGTCACACACTCAGCTCACAGGAATTTATTATTAAAAACATTTATCTATAGTGCTTATAGGAACTCTTAGTAGAGTAGGACTAGGAACAGAATCTTGTTATAAATCATCTTAATTTCTCCAAGTTGCTAATCCGCATCATCTAAATATGTTCACTCAGTTAATCTGCCTGATTTCATTTGTTTTATCTGATGTGTTTTTCCTTCCTGTGCAGTCCTGGGGATTGAATGCCCACTTTAAAATGTTTTAATATATTTTTATTGTAAAGATATTGTACAGAGTGGTTACAGTTACATGAGTAAGGTAATGAGTATATTTTCTATTGAACATTACTACCCCCTCCTTTGTTTTTCCCCTACCATCCCTTCCCAACTCCTCCCTCCCCCACCCCAAAGTTGTAAAGTTTGTTTCAACAAAGTATCTTGTATATCTCCTTGTTACAACTGAACCCCCCCCCACTTTTGAAAGCATGGTAGGCAAGTGCTCTACCACTTGAGCCACCCCCAGCCCTTGATCCATCTATCTTTAACTTACCTCCAATGATAACATGAAGGATTTATCAAATGCCCCACTGATATTTAAGTATATTTCGTCTACTGAATTTCTTTGAAATTTTGTTTCCTATAATCTACCCAGACTCAATTTTGCTAGAAGTAATTTGACAAGGAAAAAAGCACAATTTGGTCAAGAAGATAATGATCAAGTTAGAAAGAAATAATGGTAATCAGTCTCTTCAAAGTAGGTCATTTTGTTTCTAATTCTGTTCTACCCGGTTACTCCTATCGGGCATTGCTTAGAATGGTGGAGTGTTTGAAACAATCTAAATGTCCAACAATTTACACAGAAGAGTGCAGATGTCTAACAATTAATGGATTTCTCTAAAAAGAAAAGCTAGCTTCCATGTACCATACAGTAGGAAAAAGGTTATATGTAGTCATCAGAAATGCATTTAAAAGCCATCTTACACTCAGGGACAACCATTGGTTGGTACTATTTGAATGAGCTATTTTCCCATAATGAGCATGTAGTGTTTAAAACACTTGAAAGACACTTAGGTCATAATTGTAGTCACGTGATCAATAACATAGTGTCAAATAATTAGCTCCTAAGAAATTCCTTAATTCCCAACTTTTTGCAGGAGTAGGGGGAACAGAGGGACTATTGAGGGTGAAGAAGATCAAAGGATGTTACATGTATATGTATACATACCTATATCTATCTATACATATATAAACTCATACACACACACACATATATATAGCAATATAGTGTAATGAAATCCATTAAGTGCTATTTGGAAAAGGGAGAGGAGGAAGGAGAGGGGTTCAAATTAGGTAGAAGAAGTAAATTTATTAAAAGTATACTGGGTGAATGTATGGAAATATCATAATAAACCCTTCTTGTTTTATCAATTTTGTAAATTCAAAAATAAAAAATAAAAGGAAAAAATTGAGCAGTGTGTATATATGTTTTGAAACTGTATAAAAACACCAATAAAGAACTGTCTCTTACTTGAAAATAAATGCTGACAAATTAAGCTAGGATGGTGTCCAAACATTTTCATTCCAAGTATTTCATACTGACTAATTCTCAAGGAAATTGCTCAACTTCTCCATTCTCTGGCAATGCCACAAAACCAACTCCAGAATACTACTTAGTTGATATTCTCCCTCCCTATAGATCTCTTAGTATTATTTTTCTTTGGCCCCTCACACAGTTATTAATGATAGTTTAAGAGTAAATGTGACTCTAGGGACTGAGTATTGTTGGCTCTGCTCATGGTCTATAACTTTGGTGCTTGTACTCAGGACCAGAGCTCTTTCCCTTAGCTTTTTTGCTCAAGGATGACATGCTCACTTGAGATACAGCTCTTCTGGGTTTTTGCTGGTTAATTGGAGATAAGAGTCTCACAGACTTTTCTTCTTGGGCTGGTTTCAAGCAATGATCTTTAGATCTCAACCTCCTGAGTAGGTAAGATCACAGGTGTGAGCCACTAATGCCTGACTCACTTAAGATTATTTTGTCTAATAGAGCATGTTAGGTAAGACAACTTTCCATGTTATCTATAAAAAGGTCAATAAGAATCATTCACTTTGCTAATTATGATTCCCACTTTCCTAGAGTTTGTTTAAAATAAAATGGTCTAAATTAGACTACATAATGTTTGTTTACAGTTTTAGACCCCCTCTGGTCAATGAAAACACAGGAGAATGATGAAAAGATACTTTAATTGGGTTATATCACAATAGTTAATTTTAGCTACTTCTCCAGCCTTTTATATATTCAATAAAAAATGAAAAGTAAAAAATAATGGAAACTATTAGCTTAAGTCCTTAAACGTGGGCTTTAGAACAGTGGTGATTTTGCCTGCATAAGACTCTTAATAGAAGACAAAGAAGTCTTATAAACCCCATGCCTTTATGGTCCTTTGGTAACTTTCTCAATCATCCCCATGAAAGAAGCCAGAGTCTGAAAGCCAGGCACCAATGTCTCATGCCTGTAATCCTAACTACTCAGAAGGCTGAGTCTGAGGATGTAGGTTTGAAGCCAGCTTAGGCAGGAAAGTTTGTAGACTCTTATGTCCAATTAACCATAAAAAACAGGAAGTAGAGGTGTGGCTCAAGTGGTAGAGTACCAGTGTTGAGCAACAAAAAGCCAAATGAGAGCAGGAGGCCCTGAGTTCAAGCTCTAATACTAGCACACACACTGAAAAATAATCAGAGTCTGAGCACCTCAAGCTGGAAAAGACCCCTGACTACAAAAGATGAAAAACAGAAGGACTTGACCAACTCTTCCAGTACAGGAGATGCTTTAAACACATAGTGTAGTCTTGAGATTATTTCCCCCTCCTCCTTACTAGGTCATTTTTCCTGAGTAGACATAGACAAATGTATTTTACTTTTGTCACACTCCCTTTTCCCTTCTACTTCATTAAAACGAGAAGATAAATAGTTGTCAATAGCTCTGATGTAGTGTGTTTCTGAAATATTTATTCTCAGTTCAGGGTATTTGTCTTGCAGATGTGTGGGGATGTTAAATTAAAAATGACTCTCTTACAAGGCAATGGTAATCCAAGCCCACTGCTCCCTTTCACATTCTGCACCCTGGATGTGTGGGCTGCGCAAAATGAACAGTCCAGCTATGCTCTCTTAAGAGCCGTCACCCTTCTGCTTAGATGTCTTAGAAATGTGCGTCTCACCTAACAGAGTGATAAAGGAAAAAGTAGAATCCTCCACTGGTGCCACAGGTCCAGAGACCCCACATTCCTCACTGGTTACCTGGCAGGAGATCTTTTTTTTTCTTCCTACTTTCCATATTCTGATGCTTAGTAAATGAGTACCTGGCATAAATCACGTGCAGCTAATCAATAATGTGGCATAAAGCATAGAGCCAGGAGTACACCTCAATCAGGTGATAGAATTCAGTTCTGGAAGGGAAAGACCTAGAGGAAGGGATGCCGGGTCCAGGTTAAAGTCCCCCAGGGTTATACCCTCAGATTTGAGCAGAGGCATCCCTCTGAGGCTTTCTTCTCAGTTTGGGGGTGAGTGGGTCACAGGAAGGTGCTCTGGGGATTTAAATCAGTAACAACCACCAGCATAGATATGGATGGCAAGGTGAGCAAGAACGTGACTTGCTGTGTGTGGAAGGAGTTATGAGATGCAGCCTGGTGCTCTCTGTATCAGTTTGGGTGGAAGGACATGGGGTGAACCAATGCAGCAGTTATATTCATTAGACACTATGTTTTGAAAATGAACTATACAACTTGTGGGTGGGGATGGGAAGGAAACACTGGGAGAAAGTGAAGAAAGAGGTGACACTGTTCAAAAAGAAATGTACTAGAACCAGGCGGCTGTGGCTCACGCCTGTAATCCTAGCTACTCAAGAGTCTGAGATCTGAGGATCACGGTTCAAAGCCAGCCCGGCCAAGGAAAGTCCGTGAGACTCTTATCTCCAATAAACAGGAAGTGGTGCTGTGGCTCAAACGGTAGACAATGCTCGCCTTGAGCTAAAGAGCTGAGGGATAGCGCCTAAGCCCAGAGTTGAAAGACCATGACTGACCAAAAAAGAAAGAAAGAAAGAAAGAGAGAGAGAGAGAAAGAGAAAGAAAGAAAGAAAGAAATGTATTCTTTACCTGACTATGTACCTGTAACCCTTCTGTACATTACCTGTTTAATAACAAAAAGAATTTTAAAATGAGTTTTCAAAGTCTGAGATAACCAGATCATCACTTATACCTCATGGACCTGACAAAGGTAGGGTAGAATTGAAATATGTGAGGAAAGATTTTAGAAAATAATTGATTATAATTCTTCTTATTCAATGTATGCAGCTCAGAAAGGTTACTCAACATCCTATTTTCTCCTATGATAGATAAATATTTGACAGAAATGCCCTCTGACAAATAGATCCCTTGGCTAAAAGCAATGATTATTTCATTTTGAAGTTAGATCAAACTTGAACCAAAACATGAAAAGGTCCTGTAAATTTCTACAGCAAGATTGGATTTAATTAGCAACATTAGACAAGTAATTACCTTATACACTATTGAACTTGCTCTGCATGGTTTTATGTAGGACAAATCCCTAGCTTTAAGTGTACCTTAATAACTCCCAACCTCCCAATTCAATTTGCCATAATCATAGAGGGCTAACCTGCACACACACACTGCCCTCCACCCAACAGATTTTCTGCATCTTGCAGTCCTGGCATCACTGATGAAACTGATGGAGCACTAGATTTAACTAATTCCCTGCCACATCTTGGAAAGCAGTAAGCAACTTTAAAGTAAAGATTCACTGATTAGGAAGGACATTTGGTTCCAATTCCACCGGGTCTTGTGCTGTGCCTGACCCATTACCCATTCTCATGCAAAGATAATTTGATCTGTACTGATTCCATTTACTGAGGGCAGAGAGCAACCCAGACTTGGTTGGGTACCACCATCTACATGTAAAAGTACTCAAATCGAGATGGATGGAAGATTTGTCTCTTATTTACTTTTAAGTTCTGACTTCTCTTTTTTTTTCCTTTTAAATCAGAGTTGTCTGTGCACAGAATAACAGCTCACTGTTATTCCAAAGGCAGGAGACGAGGCAGAATGTTAAAGTTTCACATTAAGCAACAACAAAGACTTGCATAGAATGTCCTCAAATTACACTCACAAAGTTCAAGAATTGGGGCTGAGCATTGCTTACCTTACAAGTTCAGTTCCAAAGAGGTCTCTTAAGTTTAAAGCAGAACGTCAAACATGCAGAAATTATTTTCATGCATGAAAGTTGCATCTGTCAGTTCCTGGGAAGAAACCTGCCCCCTCTTCCTGAGCACCAATGAGGAAGCCAGAGGGCCCATGTGGGCAGTGGCTTCTCCAAAAGCCTGTCACAGTCCTCCCCCCCCCCAACTATGAAGGAGGTGACTGATTAACCTTAGTGTAAGGTTCACAAAGCACCCCATTGTTAGGTCCTGGCATCTCTTAGGGAAGAAAAGGGTTATAAAAAGCTTCCGTTGATCTGAGGTCTTCCTGCTGTTGTTAAATGTGTTTTTCATTCATTGAAAATAAAGAGGAAGCAGTTTTCAGCACATATCTGTTACCTTAGCACTTGAGCTGCTGAGAGAGGAGGATTGTGAGTTCAAGGCCAGTGTAGACTACACAGCAAGACCTTGCATCAATAAAAATTATATTAGCTAGTTAAACAAACAGGATATACTTTCTGTTAATTAGCTTCTTGAGGAACAAGTAAGACTGTTAAAAATCCACTAATATCCAGGCACCCATGGCTTACACATGTAATCCTAGCTAATAGGAGGCTGAGATCTGAGAATTGTAGTTCAAAGCCAGTCTGGACAGGGAAGTCTGTGAGATTCTTATCTCCAATTAACCAACAATAAAAAAAAAAAGTGAAGATGTTGCTCAAGTGGTAAAGCACTAGCCTTGAGCAATAAACAAACAAATAAATAAAAAGCTAAGGATCAATCTTCAGGCCCTGAGTTCAAGCCCCAGTACTGGCACCAAAACAAAACAAAACAAAAAGTGAAAGCGACCACCAATAGATAAAAGTAAGGAGGGTGGCTTATCTTTTGGAATTCTGCTACTGTTGCTGGCTGGTGCAAAGTAGTGTTCTAGTTAAAGCAAGGTTGGAATTTACTAGCAATATTAGAGATGAAATTACCTTATCCATTCACCTCACCATTCAGGAAACATCCATTCCACATGGCAGACAGGATATATTTATAACAGCAAAATTCATAGTTATAAGTATGCGATACATTTGCTCACTGGGCCACAGTAGGATTCATTGTAAAATAAAAAATGATTGAATCTACATTATACAATCAGTCTCTCTTATACTGCCTTTCTTGTGGACTATAATCTATTTTGATCTATTTAAGTTCACTGTTTAAACTGGATTTTTTTTTCTACTTGCATGCTTAACTCAGCTGTGGATTCAATGATGTAGGGATTTCTCTTTTTCTTCTGTCTCTCTCCTTTTTCTTCCTTTTCCCTATATTTCTAGAACCCAACACAATGTATGCTTGACATGTATGCAAACCTTGGTAACTATGTGCTGAATGAATTAACAAATAGAAAGCAAATAAGTTGGAGAAGTAGCATGTATATTTTATATCCAATGAAGTTAATGGGATAATAATGCAAATCTTTGAAGGAATAATTAGATTTAAGCTTATTGCTTTGTTTCATGAGAATTACATTTGCTCAAAGGTACAGTTAATATTTTTTCAATTTCATGCTACTGTGAATTTTTAGTTTGGATATCAGTTACTATAATATTCCTCACTGCAATTTATTAAGCTTACTTGATCTAATCCTTCCTTTCTTCCTTCTTTCCTGCCTTCCTTTTCTTCCTTCATCCTTCCTTTCTTTCCCTTTCTCCATCTCTCCCTCTCCCTTGCTCTTTGTTCCTTCCTTTCTTCCTTCCTTCTTTCCTTTCTCTCCCTCTCTCTATCACTTCCTCCCCCATGCTCTTTCTCCTTCCTTCCCTTCTTCCTTCCTTTCTCCCTTTCCCTCTCTCCCTTGCTCTTTCTCTCTCCCTTCTTTCCTTCCTTCCTACCCTCCTTCCTTCCTACCCTCCTTCCTTCCTACCGGATCCTTCCTTCCTTCTTTCCTTCCTTCTTTTCGCTCCCTCTCTCCTTCTCTCCCTTGTTCTTTCTCTCTCTTCCTTCCTTCCATTCCTCCATTTCTCTCCCTCTCTCCATTTCTCCCTCTCCCTTGATCTTTCCCTCTTATTTCCTTCTTTTTCTTCATTCCTTTCCTCCCTCTGTCCCTCTCTCTCTTTCTTTCTTTTTATTTCCTTCTTTCTTCCCTCTCTCCTTCCTTTCCCCCCTTTCTTTCTCTTTCTTTCCTGTGATTTGAACTCAGGGCTTCACACCTCCAGCCCTGTTTCATTCTGGTTAATTGGAGATGGAGTCTCATGGATTTTTCTGCCAAGGCTAGCCTAAACCACTAATCTCCATCTCAGCCTCTTAAGAAACTAGGCTTATAGGCATGAGCCACCAGAGCCTGACCATAATTTGAACTTTCTAAGCATTCATATTTAGGTTTTGTATGAACACCAAATGTTTTGTTCAATAAAATTCGTGTGTAGCTGAAAGTTAATGGAAATTGACCACCCTTTCACAAATGCAACAGAGGGAATAAAATTAATTGATTTAGTTCTGAGTACTTACATGATAACCTGGGATAGAACATATTGCCTTGGAAGAAAAGGAAACACAGAGTGAGGTGGATAGAAGTGATCCTTTGTGGTGGCTCACATCTGTAATCCCAGCTATTTGGGGGTGGAGATAGAAGGATCAGTTTGAGGTCATCCTAGGCAAAAAAAAAAAAATAGGGAGACTCTATTTCAGTGAACAAGCTGAAAGCATTTTTGCACATGACTAATCCTCCAGCCCCACAGATAATCTAGATAGGAGAATCATGATCTGAGGTCCGTTGGGGCAAAATTCACAAATGTCCTATCTGAAAAAATAACTAAAGCATAGCTCAAATGGTAGAGCATTTGCCCAGTAAGCACAAGGCCCAGAATTTAGTTTCTACCAAATAATAATAGTAATTCTTTACATGTAGCTTTGGAACTGACTGAGGAGATTCACCACCATGAGTTAATAATTAAAAATACAACACAATTTCAACCAAATTAAATCTGTTTCAACAACAAGATTCTACAACTGAGAAATTAATAAAAACAGAGAAAGAAAGATATGAAGGAGAAACACTAAAGATGATTTTTTTCCCACCTTCCACTGCTATGATCTCAATGGTTCTATAGGTTCACTGAACCCACCTGTACGCATCTTCTGCTTCTTGAGGTGTCCTCAAAGGCTTGGTCATCTGGGAGAAGGTAGTGACATGTTCGAGAAGATTTGCTGACATGACTATGGCTTGGCAGAGATAGATGGAAAATGGAGCTACCTGAGCTCACCTGAGACTTGGAGCAGAGGCAGCCCTTTGTTTCCTCCAGGTCATCTTAGGACTTCTATTTCCTGTTTCCTACATGGCAGCTGACAGTGTTCCACACTACCAAACAAATCCTCAGTCCTTCCTGAGGCTTACTCTGTCACAATATCATACCTGCTTCACTTTCCAGTGAATGTGAGTCATGAGGCTGACCCCAACTCAGGATGCACAGAGCCTACTCACTGTGGAAACTTGGGGAAGAGCTACTATCACGTGCTCACCTTCTCTCAGTCAACACCACTTTTACTGACTAAGAGTAAAAGCTGCCATTACTCCTTTTGTTCTCAGCAATCAGCCCCATATGGTCACATCACAAGAGAGAATCACATCCCATTCTCATCTATACATCAATTTATTTGTGATGTACATCGAATGTTAAAAATGCTTTTGATTCTCCTTGCATTAGAATGTCTACAAGGAAGGTTTAAAAGCAAGAGCAACTGGAATTTTCCCACAAAGCCACATTCAAGCTTACTACACAACCCCAAAATTAGGCGCATTCAAAATACTCCAACACTCTCAAATCATGTGCACACAAATAATTATAGCATTTTTCTTCATAATTCACAAAACTTGGAAGTAACCAAAACGTTCTTCCGTAAGTAAAAATAAAATAAGTAAACCATGGCACATTCAGCTGACAGAATTTTATTCAGCTGTGAAAAGAAAAAAATGAGCTGGCTATCAATACATGAAGAGACTTTAAATGTATATTGTTGAGGGAAAGAACCCAGTTTGCAAAGGCTATGACCTGTATGCTTATGTCCATACAACATTCTAGAAAAGGAAAAAATTATAGAGACATTAACATACAAAGAAACCATTAAGCCAGTAGTGGCCTAGGATTGGGAATGGGATTAGTGCTCTACCCCTTGAATCACAGCACCATTTCCAGTTTTTGAGTGGTTAATTGGAGATAAAAGTCTCATGGGGACTTTTCTGCCCAAGTTGGCTTTGAACCATGATCCTCTGATCTCAGCCTCTGAGTAGCTAGGATTATAGGCTTAAGCCACTGGCGCCCTGCATCACTTCTGGCTTTTTGCCAATTAGTTAGAAGTTAGAGTCTCATGAATTTGTCTGCTTGGGCTGACTTTGAATCAGAATCCTCACATCTTGGCCTCACAGGCTAGGATTGTAGGTATGAGCCATCACATGTGGCCTAATTCTTTTTATGAGACAGATTCTCACTACGTAGCTCATGTTTACCTCTAACTCACCACATCTAGCCTCAGCTTCCCAAGTGGTAGGATGGGATTGCAGATGTGGACTGTAATTCTTGGCTTGAAGTGTGTGTGTGTGTGTGTGTGTGTGTGTGTGTGTGTGTGTGTGTGTGTGTGTGTGCTGGTCATGGGACTTGACTCTAGGACCTGGGCACTGTCCTTGAGCTCTTTTTGCTGAAGGCTAGCATTATACCCCTTAACCCACAACTCCACTTACAGCTTCATGTTTTTACTTATTAATTGGAGATAAGAATCTCATAGGCATTCCTTTCTGGGCTGGCTTGGAACCGTGATCTTCAGAACTCAGTCTCCCGAAGTAGCTAGGATTATAAGCATGAACTACCAGCGCCCAGCATAAGTTTTTTATGTTTTAAAAAATGGGTCAGAGAGAATTTTAGAGTACCTCCTATGAAGGTAACAGTTTTGTTCAAAATTTTGATAAAGGTTACTTTTGCTTTTTGAAAATGACACTAAGTCGTGGCTTTAGTTTATAAAAGGAGCTTGCTTTTTGAGGGTGTGGTCTGTTCTAGGGTTTGAATTTGGGGGCTCATGCTGGTTAGGATAGGATTCTACCCATAGTCTTTTGGCTTTGGTTATTTTTTTTGAGAGACTTTAGCCTGGAGCTGTCCTCAGACCATGATTATATTAATTTTATATGGCCTTGAAACTTGAGCCTCATGATCTCTGCCTCTGATCTTTTGACTCACTGCTTACTTTCAATGCTATGCTCCGAGTTAACAAAAAAGCAAAAAAGTAGAAGTCAGACATGTTTGGGAACCCTACCTGATTTCCCTGTTTAGGTCTTTTGAACTTACAGCAAAACGTGTTTTTCTAAACTGTAGTCAAAATATGACAAGAGATTTCTTTCAGTTTTTAATAAAGCGATCAATGTTTTTTTATGTGTGTGGTAACGTACCTTGAACTCAGGTGCTAACATTTGTGTCACACACACACACACACACACACACCAGCCATTTCTTACATTAGCTGCTTTTCAGATAGGATCTCACGTTTTTGTCCTTATAGTTTTGCCCAGGGCATGCCTCAAACTTCAGCCCTTCTACTTTTGCTTCTATAAAATTTCACATAACTGAGATGAGAGGCATGGCTGGCTTATTTGTTAAGATTGCTTCTCACTAGCTGTTTTTTTTGTCTAGGGTTAGTCTCCAACCATAATCTTTGCAACCTCTGTCTTGTTGATAGTTGGGATTACAGGTATATACTACCACACTTGACTCCTTATATCTTCTTTATAAAAATCAGATTGATAAATATCCAATTAATAGTTCTTCTCATCTTCAAGGCCCAAATCTTTTCTCTCAGGAGAAATTTCAAGTTTGATTTGCAGCTAGCAGATATCCAAATGTTCTTTTTTTTTAAATGATTTTTTATTGTGAAAATACCGTATAGAGGGGTTACAATTACACGAGCAAGATAATGAGTACATTTCTTATCAAGCATTGTTGCCTCCTCTTTTGTTCCAAATGTTCTTAACAAGATAAATCTTCCCTATTAAAGCTTGAGGCATGTCAGACATAGGGAAGCCAGTGAGTGCCAGGCACCACTGTCTCATGCTTGTAATCCTAGGACCCCATCTCAAGGCCAGTCTGAGCAGAAAAATACACTAGACTCCATTTCCAAAACAAACATCAAAAAGTAGGACTTGAGGTATGGCTCAAGGGCTAGAGTGCCAGCCTAGCAAAAATGATGCCCTGAGTTCAAACCTAGCACTAGTAGGGATGGGGAGGTTAAAAACCCATTTGCTCACCTGTATTCCTTCATAACTATAGTCCTGGAGAAATATTCCTCTAATGACAGCCTGGGTTGCCCACCATGAAGAGCCTTCTATTTTAATGCATGCACCTGGTCATCAGAATCCTCAGATTTGATGTCCTTGAATGAAACTAACCATGAATCAAAACTATTCAGGGAAAAACCCATTTGTATTAAACTAGTACATTCACTAGGTCATAATAAAACATGTCATTATTTCCCTAAATATACAGCATAACAACTATTCACATTGATGCCACAATATATTAAGAATGCAAGTAATCTAGAGAAGATAAAAAAATTAGACATCAGTATGCATGAAAATTATATGCAAACAGGACACCGTGTTTTGCTAGAAACTTGAGCATCGTGGATATTGCTATCTGCAGAGTTTGGAACTAATGTCTCATGGATACCAGGCATGACTATATTATGAGAATTGTGTTCCTGACTGGACTCCTCAATCTATAACACAAGAGAACACTGAAACAATGACAGTGAGCTATAAGTAGAGGAGACATTCTGAAGAGTTTACCAATTAGGTACAGAAGAGGAACTTGGAGTTTAGCACATGGCTGATGAAGATACGAGGTAAAGGATTTGGGTGAGATTTTTGTGGCTTAGAAGTGTTATAGGTTAGATGACAGAAACAGAAAACTTATTTTAAAAATAAAAGTAGATTAAGTTACCCATTGCTTTCATTTTTTTCTTTTTAATCCTACCAGGCTACAAGGATTGTCATTCAGTTGAAATATGTGCTAGCCGTTGATGACCTGGGGAGACAGTTATCTCAGACTTCTACCCTGGAAATTTCCTTAACCTCCCAGGCTTTCCTGTTCTCCCTGTGAAGAGCTCTTTAGCTATCACAAGATTGATTTTTGTCTATATAAGCTGCCAGGGCACAGAAAAGGTTTAGGTCTCTCTGTGGGAAATAAACCAAAATTAGTTCTGAGAGTTGTTGCTTTAGCTGTCTGCATTCAGTAACCTGCTGAAAGTTTCTCTGAATCATTTTAAGCTCCTAGTGTTGGGATCAAGGTGAGGGGTGCTGCAGAGCTACACAGACTTGAGTTTCACCCTCTGTATCTGTGTTTTCCATGTTTTCCCATGTTTCCCTTCATGAGCAAAACAAGATAATAACAGCTACACAATGGGGACGCTGTAAGGACAGAACATAATGATGATGTGTGAAGCAAAGATCCAATATAGTGTTGTTGTTGTTTTTGCCAGTTCTGGGGCTTGAATTCAGGGCCTGGGTACTGCCCTTGAACTTCTTTTGCTGAAGGCTAGCACTCTATCACTTGAGCCACAGTGCCACATCCAGCCCTTTCAGTTTATGTGGAACTGAAGAATAGAACCCAACACTTCCTCCACGCTAGGCAAGCACTGTACCACTAAGCCACATTCCCAGCCTCCAATATAGAGTTCTGCAAAGAGAAGTCAGAACAAATGAGAACAATTCTAACTGCCTATTATCTGCCTCAATTCATCTTCTTCTTACTCTTCCCTTTAAAATTTTCTTTTCCTTATCTCTTTCTTCCTGATATCAAAGAAGACAATCCTCATTGAAACAAATGAGCTATGATTGTGAGTGGAATTATGCCCACAGAGTCCCATAGGGGAACTTCACCCAGCCCTTCTCATGACTTCCCTAAAATGACCTCTCCTCTCCTGTCCCCCCCCATAAAAATCAGTCCTGGGGTAGAAGAGATGAAGAAGTTTTATGTGTTAATGTGACCCTGGGCTTTGTGCCTGAAGCCACTTTACTGTGTGCTGTTTCTGTGGGGCACAACTCTTTTACTATTGGGTGAATTTGAAAGTCTTCCTAAGTTCACCCCTTGGGCTCTTGCTTGTCACATGAGCTGGGTTCACCCTGGAGAGCCACCAGTGAGCTCCTCTCAGGATGATGCATGACTTTTCCTTCACGAGGCCAGTCCAGCCACTAATATGCAGAAGCAACAGGGACAAGGTTGTAAACATTTCTTTTTCTATGTTTAATGCTGGCTCACAGACAGTAAGATCCCCCATGAAGAAGTATCGTTTCCCACATATGCAGAACAAGAGACATTCATTGTAGGTCTTTCATCTGTTAAGTCTATCCTACAGTGAATTTCGAAATAGCGAAATTCTTTTCCTATCACAGGGAGTGGTGATAAGGAACATGTGTTAGACATACAAAGGTTCCCATGGTGTTAAACTTAAAATTAAACGTAAGGTGAATTCTTTTGTTGGGATGGTCACAGCCCCACCTAACCTAACCATTTCTAAAATCCTGTGTCATCATCTTGATTCTCCTTATGCTCACATTGCAAGTTGAGTCAATTCAGTGTTTACCTTCATGACAAACATTTGATGTGCCATATGCTCCCTTGACTTTGTTCTCTAGGTAAATTCCATTTTAACTAACTAATACAATCAGCTCAAAAATATTGACATATTGATTCCTCTAAGTTCTCATTTGTTTTTAATTTTTCTGGAAGGCTAACTTTTCCCAAGACTTATTTTTCTGCTATTCATTTAATGTACTTGAAATTTGACACATAGTAAAAAGGAGAAGGGGTTTGCAATTATTAATCTGAAGTGTAACTAGAGCAGAAAAATGCGCAGTTATAATTCAGATTATACTTACTTACCCTCATAATAAACATAGGCTTCACTGTGTGTCAGGTCCTGCTCCAAGGGCTTTTTGACTACTAATATGTTATTTAATCTCAACAATTCTATGAGGAAGTATTAAGAATTGCTCTTGATTTTAATATGACATACAGAAATCAAGTAATTTATGACTCTTTAATAGTCAATTAGTGAGAGAGCCCGTACAGACATTTTTCCTATTTATTTTAATACTACTTTTATTCATTTTCATTATTAAGACCTAAATCTTCATTGCAACAGAGTCCATTGCCATAAAATTTGTACCTTACCTGGATGGGCCTTGCACACTCCTGATAAGGGAAAGCATGAACTTAGAGCTCTGCTGATCCATTTCACAGTTTCTCTGGTGACCAAAAGCCATGTATTTGAAAGACATCCAGCTGGATAAAGGGCTCAGGAAGGGAACCAAACTAGCTGGCCCATGGGCACGCATAACCCAGTAGCATTCGGCCCCTATGTGCCCATCTACTCAGCAGCCAGCTCTAGATAGCCTCCGTGCCAGTAACTTCTTTAGGTGTTTTCCGCTCCAACGTTCCTGAATGTTCTTGCTCTGACTAGTTGAAGAATAAACCTCCCTGATTCCCATTTGCCAATCTGTGCACCTGCAGCGGGGCACTTCCGGTGCGGGCCCTTCCAGTGCAGGCACTTCCTTTGGGCCCTTCCTGCCATTCTGTCTGTGGAAGGCCAGCATGTGGTGTTTGAGAAAGAGGTTTCCTTTATCATTCAGGAAAACAGACATTTTAGGCCTTTGAAAACAGCTCTTTTCCTAGCTCCAGTCTAAGTGGAAAAGAAGGAGTGTAATGAGGGAAGTAGAGTTCTAGAAGTACAGTGTTTTGGAATTCTGTGTATTCTTTTAAAATCTCTCACAATAGGATTTTCAGGGCCGTGTTTGCCATGTGACTCATGTTTGCTGGACTGAATCTTGATGTCCTTAGCTCACTCGTCAGACCACAGCATAAATCCTATGAAAAGTTCCTGAATCCCATCTAGACCCATACCCAAGTTGTATTCTTCTTGTCTCTGTACTATTTCTTAACACTTAATATTAATATAGAATTTTTTACCTAATTCCTGTCTTTTTCCAATACAATATAAGCACCAGAGCAACAGGTGTGCCTTGCAGATACACCACTGCCTCCTGATGCCTACCAAAGTGCCCAGCAGCCAAAATCAGTTCTTGGCAGTAGATGGGAGAGGGTGAAAGTACCAATGGTATCTTCAGCTGGCTCTTACATGAGGACATTTGTAATTAGTTCCTTTCTCTTCCACCTTGGGAACATAATTAAAATAAAACATAAATACATAAGACATAAAACATAATTTAAATCACTACTTAAGTTTTACCTCTTCTAAGCTTTCTATGAGAAGAGCTTCTTCTCAGTCTAAGGATGCCTCTGCAGTGGTCAACAGCCCACAGAGAAGAGAAACTCACTGTTCTCAGCTCCTTTACAGTGTGGGGGAGCTGGGCACCATAGGAAACAGCCATTTTAGATCAGCTGATTGGCTCAGTTCTAGCCTGTTCTCTATCTCTTTCTCTGAGTAAACACTATGTTTTGCTATGTTTTTCTTTCTTTTTTTTTTTTTGTCCGGTCGTGGGGCCTGAACTCTGGGCCTGGGCGCTGTCTCTCAGCTCTTCAGCTCAAGGCTAGCGCTCTACCACTTGAGCCACAGCGCCACTTCCGGCTTCTTTCTTTTTGCTTATGTGGTGCTGAGGAATCGAACCCAGGGCCTCGAGCATGCAAGGCAAACGCTCTACCACTGAGCCACCTTCCCAGCCCTGCTATGTTTTTCTAACAGTGATCATAAGACTAGTTCACAAACCCATCATTATCAAGTCCTCAGATCCCAAAGACTTTTATTGGTGTGATGTAATCAACATTTTGAGAACCATCTAAGAAGTTTCTTATACTATTCTGAATATGTTTGAGAACAATTTGAGAAAAGTCTTACTTCAAGTCCAGTAAAGATTTATTTGTGATGTGTGTGTTATTTGTTTTATTTTACTCTTTCTTTGGAGGGAAGCATTTGTGTTGGGAGTTGATGTCTCTAACTTGACATGCAGGTCCTGACCTCTTGAGCCATGCCTTGAGCCTTTGTCGATAGCTTAAAAAGTTGACTGCTGTCATACCACCTAACTTGATGATTTTACAGATGAATTCAGCTACTGAATATAGAGTTTCCTCCATGCTTAGAAACAGTCATGTTTATTCCAACTTATTACAAAGTGGTTTTATTATATTTGAGTCATATTTTAGAAAGTTTGCAAAGGCGTTCTAGCAGAATGAGGGCTCAATATTTGAAAGTCAGGACAGACTGTAGTTGCTTTCTTTGAGGATGAAGAGTAACCTTGTTCCTTGCTCAAAGGGGTTTGAGAGATTATTGAAAATCCAGGAGGCTTTCTGAAATCCCTAGTATTTCCCTCCACATTTCTAGGGCCTTGCTTGTAAGAGAGAACAAATTCATATCATCTCATAAGAAAAACAATACTTATTTCTGATATGACAAACTATTGCAAGCCTAGGATTTTCTGTTATGTTAAGTTTTCTTGGAGCCCTTGAGGGGAAGACGCAAAATGTATGGATGTGGGTACAGAAAAAGGTTAAAGCTAACCATGAAGCAAAACATCTGCCAGGTATAAGCTGAAAAAAAAACCATTCATTTCAACACATATGCAGGTGTCTCCTAGGAAAAAAATCCTCTTCTCCATGGTTTAGAAAGTATATGTTTACTTTGCTATGGAAATAGTCGATTTTCCTAGCCAATCTAGAAACCAAATCTCTTTTTTTGTTTTTAACAGTATAGAGTTAAAAGAGAAAGAAATAAAATAATAAAAATGGCATGGAAGTCTTTCTAATCAAGTCACATAAGCAAATTGTTTATACATCTGCAATTTTCTGCCTGCTTCAAATAAATGGGCCAAGTTTGAATTAGTTGGAAAGTTGGTCCTCAGTGTGATCATGCTGGCAGATAGTCAGCTCATGAGAGATTCAATGAAAGGTCATAGATGCACCCTCTGAAGGGATTAAGGTATTTCTTGTGGAACTCAGGTATCCTGAGAATTAATTGTTATAAAAGAACAAAGCTGGTCTACAAAGTTTCTGGCTTCTGATCCCTGAGATCCCTTTCCCATGCTCTCTCACCATTGTATTACCAGAGACATGAACCTTCACCAGAGACCAAACAAATAGGGTCTTCCAATGTTAGACTTTCAGCCTCACAACTCATCAACCAAAGTTCTGTTCTTTATATATGACCCAGCCTCAAGCACTTTGTTACAGAATGGAAAACAGGCTCCTATCATATGCATTTTAAGTAGATAAGATGAGCAAAGTTTGGAGGGAGAAAAGTGGAAAGAAGTCCCATTCAGGCTACAGCTTCCTTTCATTACTGGAAAATAGTGACAATTTCCTTGTGGGGACTTTTCTATTTCTGGATCATATATATTTTGCAATACACATATCAAAAGCATCACAAATTGCTCATAGCAAACCTTGCAGCAAAAAGTTTCCTTAAATTGAAGCCTTCCATCTGACTTCAGAAACTGTCAAATCCCTCACAGCTGCTTGCATGTAATGGAATATTCCATGAGTGATTAATTCCGTTCTGCCTTGGCTCCATGAATGATAACAAATATCACCCACTCTTAGCTCTAGCTTTACCAAAGAAAGAGTAATTCAGATTCCCCCCTTACTTCTCATTAAAAAAAAACCCTAAAGCTACTTCGACCGCACAGAAAACAGAGTTTTTAAAGCTCCCCAAATAATACTAAACTTTCATTTCTATTACTTCTGCAGGTTTTTTTCCAAGCATCCTTTCAATGCCCAGAATCCTGAATGATTTTTCCTGAATTATCTCAATTAGATCATTTTAATCAGAAAGGGAACATGTTTCCCTCCACATACACACACAATAAAAAAAAGTTTAGTAAAATATTCTCTTGGCTTAAGATAGGTACTTTTGAAAAATGAAAGAAATTGTGCGGATTTTTCTGTGAGGATTTACTGCAAGTTTTAGAATCCTTCTCTTAATAAGTTGTTCAATGGACTGTGGTTTTCTTTCCACACCAGCAGTTCCACAGTCCACCCAGCAGGGTTGAGAGAACAAGGCAGGGAAGCGTCCTAACCTTAGAGACTTCCTTTTGAGACCTTTCTTGTGAAACCTTGCATTTGCTTTGCTTTCACAGAACCGAAAAAAGTCAATGAGAACTTCAACTTTTTCTTGTCCAGTGGTTTAGACATTCTATAATTTTGACAGCATATAGGAATATATGTATATGTATATATATCTATATATATAACTAGTATACACATATAACTGTACATGATATATATATATATATAACTAGTATACACATATAACTGTACATGTATATACATATATGTATATTTAATACTCACAGGGATGTTATGTGCTATTTCACTGAGATTTATTTTAATCTCTTTTTTTTTGTTGGTCATGGGGCTTGAACTTTGGGCCTGGGAGCTGTCCCTGAGCTCTTCAGCTCAAGGCTAGTGCTCTACCGCTTGAGCCACAGTGCCACTTCTGGTTTTCTAAGTGGTTTATTGGAGATATGAGTCTCATGGAGTTTCCTGCCCTAGCTGGCTTTCCACTGTGATCCTCAGATCTCAGTCTCCTGAATAGCCAAGATTACAGGCGTGAGCCACAGACACCTTGCTATTTTAATATTTTTTTAATGTTAGCTGCCATCTATTTTAGAAATGAAAGGTTTTTATAAACTCACAATTGGATACACAACTGGAATTGCTCAAACAATGTTACTCTTTTAGAGGAAAGTATGCTGACATAAGTCAAGTCTTGCAAAACCCCTATCTTGGCATCACAATGAAGTAGATTTGTACAATCCCAAGCTCCCTTCTAGCCCCATATTCTAGACAATATTTGATACCTCTACAACCTCTGTTTATTTATTCACAAACTATAACAATTCTACCCACATCATAGGATTGTTATGAAGACTAGGAATCATGTTTGTAAAATACCAAACATTGTGCTTGCATGGCTGCACTCACTAAAATAGCATCTATGTAAATAATGATAACACATTCTAAGCATTGCAAGACTGAGAATGCAATTGTGGTGCATAAATATGTGTGTGAGATTGAAAGAGTCACAGCTCATGACCCAGTTCTCATCTCGCCCATATCCTTGAAGTGTGGGAGAATGTCAGTCCTCCAGAGAGAGGCAGGCTGGTCCAGTAGTGTTTATGTCACACCCTCTGGCTGGAAGGTGGTATTCTAAATGGCAGAAGGCTGTTATGACACCAATGTGAATAACTTAGTTGAAAAGTTATTGTCCCTGGAGTAGCCTTAAGCTAACCTGCCAGGATCTTAGTTCCAAAGGCCAATTTGTAACCATGCAGTTTCTCTCTTGAGATTTCTTAACAAATCTGGAGATTTCCCCCCTGAAGTGACACATGCCTTAATTTTCTGTCCTGCATTCCTCTATCAGGCACAAAGAACCCACTCATATTCTTCTAATTACACAGAGTGGGTCATGGAGATGTGCTCTAAATTCAAATAGCCACTGTGGATGCTCTGCCAGTCTCTGAGTGGATGGGTACCACCATTAGTCCTGCTGAGAATATTGATGATTGACTTTGATTCTTACTAGATGTGAGGTAAGGTGAGATTGTGTCAGCCAGGGAGACAGTTGATTGATTTATAGCACCATTTAGAGCTGGGATTATCTGCAGCTAGAGCTCTACCTTACACAGACTGGAGTGTGGACTCTCCCTCCTCACTCTCCATCTCTATAGTATTGATTCAGTGGCTAGGTGGTGTGCCCCAGCCTGCTCATGCTTTCCCAGTCTGTGGATTCTATGCCATCTATGCTGGCAGTCCTCTAGGACTCTAGTTAAACACAGACTTCTTGGCTGGAACTGTAATATACTTCCTAATTTTTTGTTTGTTTGTTCAGTTTGGTTGTTTAGGTCCTTCTGGGACATGGGTTATATTTTCTATCCTCCCAACTACTGGCTCTAAATAAATCCATTGATATTCCACAACTTACTATTTTATTGTTTGTGTGTTGGGCCTAACATCCTAGTTTGGAATTTTTAGTATTAGGTAATTTCTGAGATAATATCTATTCTTTATTTTTGTCTTGTAATTGAAGAAGTTCTGCTTTATAAAAGCTGATAGTTTGTGAGTAGCTTTATTCCTTCAATATCTAGGTCATGCTTTCATAAAAGGATTTATCCTACTTCAGCTCCTAGGCCTTCCCACTGACTTACAATCTCAGTCTATCCTCCATAGCCCTGGGCCCATCCCACCATGATACAGAGTGAATTATATATATCACTAACACCTGTAGATAATCAGAACATCAACAAGTGTCTTATATTTGGTTTGCAAACTCTAGGTAGCCTTCCCTACATCATCCATGAATTAAGTTCTCATCACCAAAGCATCCATAACACATTTTCCATGTCCCTCTCATTGAATTTCTACTTTTTAAATATCAATTTGTAAAACCATTCCCCTGAAAGTATGAGTTCTTGGAAGGTAAGGAAGTTGTATATGTCAGTTATCACTCTGCTCCATCTCTAATACATAGTATGTATAAAAGAAAGACAGACATACAGAGAAAGAAAAAAGACAAAAAACAAAAGAAGGAAGGAAAGAGAGAAGGAAAGAAGAAAGGAAAGAAGATGAATGAAGTCGCTCTCAAGTCTGTTAATACCAACTCATCCATGGGTCAATAAAATTCCAGAATGTAGAATGGATGATTGTGTGCATTCTGCTGTTTTATTCCAAATGCTTTTCACATAATAATAAGCTATTGCTATTCTATTTTTTTTAAAGAAGAACAAATAAAATCTGCGGCTATTTGTTGAATATTTGCTATTAGCTATGTACCATGTTAAGGATGTGCATGTAGCCCTTAAGAAAATTTTCTTCTAAACCATGCATTATTACTCTTTGTGAGACAGGGAACAGTGCTACTTCTTTTTTCTATTCTTGCCCAAGAATCAGTTTACAGGGTGAAGAAGCATCTTCTTTGTGGAACTTCATCCTTGCGTAGAAATTTTTTCTTTCTTTCGTTTAAAGCTGGTACTTTTGAAGGAGCTCAGAGGAAGATGGCAGAGAAGCTGGAAGCTAAACAAGCTCTCACAAAGAAAGCAGTTTTAGTGTTCTAATGAACAGTCTTAGGCTAGAGAATCACACCAAGTGTGCCATCACAGTACAGGGAGTTTGGCCAGAGAGGAAAAAAATCCAGGCAGCTTGGTCAAGAAGACAGATCTGAGCACTTGCCAGTATCCACAGCAGCAGTGGCTGCTACTGCAGCTACCATATCAACAGAGAGAGCCCAAGACAAAGGCACCAGCCTCCGTGTGCTTCTACTCACCACCAGCAAGAACTGACAAGGAACAGAAATCTTCATTCTGCTGATCGCAGGCATAGGATGGCCCAGAAGTCAAGAGGCTGGAGTGAGTACACCCTAAAACAGCCTTACTCCTCACTGAGCAGTGGTGGGAAAGTAGTCCCTCCCCCACTACTGGAGAAGAACTCCATCTTTGATACTGACAGAGGCCAAGCCGAGCAGCTAGCTCCAACTCAGGCCTTTGAAGAAAACAATAGGAGCCATCCACCAGGTCACAGGAACCTGACCTGACCTGCTGGGCTCAGCTCCACCCAGGGAAAGTTGCCCTTCCTCCGCAGAGCAATCTCCACTCCCAGAGGAGTCACTTTCTTCACTGGATATACAGAGCCAGAGGCTGCTCATCCCCACTTCAGCCTAGGCAGCACACCCAGCAGGAGGGGTAAAAGACAAACAGTTGAAACTCAGTAAATATAAATCCTGAGAATGGCTCCAGGCTGGGCTCTGTGAGTGTCTCAGGAGCTAGCCGCTCAGGGAAAAGCTATGGATTGCTGATAGGCCTCAACCCCACCCAGAACCTAGTCTCATCACAGCAACTCCAAGATAGAGGAAACAGCCATCTCACTCTTTTGCAATACTCAAAGCAGATCTCCCTCCCACTGAAGAAGCCTGGGAGGAGGATCACAAAGTCCTTGGTAAGGCAGAGCATTTTTCTGCCTGCTCAAACAAATTGACTTAAGAAACCAATTAAGCCACAGGAAAACTAAACACCACAAGCAAACCAGAGGCTCCACCAAGAGACTGGTTAAGGACACAGGGGAGATACGAGATCTTCTCCCCACCCCACCCCTAAAAAATTCAAATAACTCATTTTTCTACCTAATTTTTTCAAATTAAAAAATGTTTTCTATGTTTTTTCTTTCTTTCATAATTTTTACTTTAGGGATGTATATATATGTGGGGAGGTTGTTTTCTGTTTTTTTTAATCTCTTTTAAACTTTTGGTCCATTAAAATTTTTTTTGCATGACTTAATTGCCATTCTGCTAATCCCCAGATATATACCCATCATTGATTATTAGACTTTATCCTTCATTGTGTACATACTTAATTCAGAAATTGGTTACTCAATTCACAACCACATAGGTTTAACTTCTTTAATAGTACTATTATTTCATTATACCTATATAATTATTGAGTATTCCATTTAAAAAATTTTTATTTTTTCATTTTTTCATTTTTCCTCTCTCTCCTCCTCTTCTCCTATCCTTTTCTTCTATCAGTATTATTTCTTTATACTTTCATAATTTCTAAATGTTTCATTTTTTAAATTTAAATTTTTGTTTTTTTTCATTTTTTCTTGTTTCTTTATCTCTCTCATTTCATTCTGTTCTATCGATTTCATCTCTGAGATTAGGACTTGGTTATTCATTCTTCCCTTTTACCTCTCCACATCCCTCCAATCCTATTTTTCCCCCACAATGCTCCCTAAACCTATTAATTTCTGGTCTGCTGAATCCCTGTTGATGTTTCTAGCTCATTAATCCAGAGTTGTTTGTTGTTGAATAGATTGTATCTGTTGAACTAGATTGTATCTCCAGCCATTTTGACTGTGTAACTACAAGACTCTGGTTGATTCTTGCCTTAAAATAGTGTTCTAGCATGAAATTGGTGTTACTTTTATACCAAATGGGCAGAACAAGCCAGAGAAACACAAGGAAAATGGCAAGTCCAGGTGTCTCAACTCCCACTCATGATAATCAAGTGACAGAACAGTCAATGAATAATCCAGAGGAGAGTTCCCAAAAAGCTCTACAAACACTACTGGTAAACATGGTGAATGAAAAGATTGAAAACCTGAAAAGCACTCAGTGTGAGCCTGATAGGGAGCGAGACAAGCCTAACCAAATATTAATATAGGAGCTCTGTGAGCATGATCAGGATAACCAAAAATTAATACAGGATTCGTGGACATGAGGAAGCTAATCAAAGACTAATATAGGCATTATGTGAGCAGGCTGAGAACAGTCAAAGAGAAATAGAGGAATTGTGTGAGCATGAGGAAGCTAATGAAAGAGTAATATAGAAATTGCGTGAGTGGGATGAGAATAGACAAAGTTCAATAGAGGCATTGATAAACAGACAGCTAAGGGAATCCTGGGAGACCACAGAGGGACTGCTGAATGGAGCCTGACAGAAGGAAATGGAGTCCAATGAAACCATAACCAATCAACTAAGGTATTTGAGAATAAACACCGAACACCAAATTAAGGCAGTAAAAAAGTCCATACAAGATCTAAAACAAAGCTCCAACAAAGAATTTGAAGCCATCAGAGCCAACCAATTAGAAGGAAAGGAAATAAAAATCAAAGGAGAAAATCTTGACAGTAGGTTAGACCATGCAAAAGATCGAATCTCTAGGATTGAAGACAGAATAGATATTATGGAGAAAGAACATACAACTATCCAAGACAAATTCAAAAAATATGATAAATCTATTCAACATTTAGAAGACACTATCAGAAGGCCTAATCTGAGGATGATGAGTGTAGAGGAGCATATATAGACAGAAGTTAATGGTCTAGAAAATTTATTTAACAGGATCCTAGCAGAGAATTTCCCAAACATGCAAAAAGAAAGGCCTATTCAAATACAAGAAGCTTTTAGAACTCCAAATAGACCAGACCAGAACAGGACATCCCACCATAACATTATAATCTGCACAGGATCAATTCAGACCAAGGAAAGGATCCCTAAAGCTGTCAAGGAGAAAAGACAATCACCTACAAAGGGAAAACAATTAGAATCACCTCAGATTTCTCAGCAGAAATAATTAAAGCAAGAAAAGACTGGAATGATGTATGCCATGCCCTAAAGACAAACAAGTATTAATCAAGAATACTGTACCCAGCTAAACTCTCCTTCATAACAGAAGGTCAAATAAAAATCTTCCATAGCAAAGAAAAACTGAAACAATATATCTCCACCAAAGCAGCCCTACAAAATATACTTAAAGATGTCCCACACATAGAAAACCAACAAGACCACAATAAAGGCCAAGAAACCACAACCAAACTGAGAATCCAAGAACCATAGGAAGAATCCAGTTGTCTCAGTCCCCAAGAAGGTGGAGAACATGGCAGGAACTACCAAACACCTCTCAGTCCTAACTCTCAATATTAATGGACTACACTCTCCAGTTAAGTGACATAGACTGTCTAGTTGGATTAAAAAGCAAGAGACACACCTTGCCTATAAAAACAAATATGTTCTGAAAGTGAAAGTTTGGAATAAAATCTACCAAGCAAACAGCCCCATAAACAGGCAGGAGTTGCAATCCCAATATCACATAAAATAGATTTCAAATTAAAATTAGTGAGAAGAGATAAAGAAGGTCGCTACATACTAATTAAAGGATCTGTCCTTCAGGAGGATATTACAATTCTAAATATCTATTCACCAAACAATGGAGCACCCGAATTCATCCAAGAAACACTATTTTCCCTCAAATCCCACATAGATCCAAAGACATTAATTGTTGGGGACTTTAACACTAGTTAGATCAACTCAGCAAAAACTCAACAGAGATATCACAGATCTAAACAACTGCATAGATCAACTAGATTTCACAGACATCTACCAAATGTTTCACCCAGCAGCATCAGAATACACATTCTTCTCAGCAGCACATGGAACATTTTCCAAAATAGACCACATTTTACGTCACAAAGCAAACTTTTCCAAATTCAGAAACATTGAAGTTATACCTTGTATTCCCTCAGACCACAAGGGAATAAAATTAGAACTCAACACCAAAAGCCACCAAAGAAAGTCCTGTAACACATGGAGGCTGAACAACACACTGTTGAATCATGGAACAACACACTGCTGGGTCATGGAAGAGATTAAAAAGGAAATTCAAATGCTCATGATATTCAACAAAAATGAGCACACAAATTACCAGCTCCTCTGGGACACAGCAAAGGCAGTACTCAGAGGCAAGTGTATAGCTCTGAGTTCCTACATCAACAAATTGGAGAGATCTGAAACCAGCAATTTAATGAGACATCTGAACCTCCTTGAAAAAGAGCAGCAAATTAAACCCCAATCCAATAGATGCAAAGAAATAATTAAATTTAAATCAGAATTAAATAAATTAGAATCCAAAAGAACTATAGAAAGAATCAACAAAACAGAGTTGTTTTTCGAAAAAATTAACAAAATTGACCGACCCTTAAAGCTAGATACATATATATTGCCTTGCTCTAGAACCAACTCCAAATGGATCAAAACCTCAGAGTCAATGCAGACACCCTGAAAACATTACAGGAAGGAATAGGAGAAACTCTAGGTCTTCTTGGCACAGGCCAAATTTTCTTAATAGAGACCCAGAAACACAACAAATCAAAGAAAAGTTGGACAACTGGGATTGCATGAAGCTACAGAACTTCTGCATGGCAAAGGACATAGCTAGCAAGATCAATAGAAAGCCTATGAATTGGGAGAAGATCTTCACTAGCCATACAATGAATAAGAGTCTCATATCCAAAATATACCTGCAACTCAAAAAATTAAATCCCTCTACATATGCTTAAAGAAACAACTGCCCAATAAATAAGTGTGCTAAAGACTTAAAGACAAACTTCTCTGAAGACAAAATAAGAATGATCAAAAGAAATATGAAGAAATGCTCAAACTCTCTAGCCATAAAAGAAATGCAAATCAAAACAACATTGAGATTCCACCTCACCCCAGTTAGAATGGCTATACTCAAGAAATATAACAACTACAGATGCTGGATGTGATGTGTCCAGAAGGGAGCCCTATTGCATTGTTATTGGGAGTGTAAATTTGTTCATCCTCTTTGGAAAGTAGTATGGAGGTTCCTCAAAAGACTCCATATAGAGCTCTCCTATGACCCAGCAGTCCCACTTTGGGGCATTTACCCAAATGATCACAAACAAGGTCATACCAAAGCTAACAGCACAACTATGTTTATTGCAGCATTATATACCATAGCTAAGATATGGAACCAACCCAGATGCCCTTTGGTAGATGAATGGATCAAGAAAATGTGGTATATATACACAATGGAATTCTATGCCTCCATCAGAAAGAATGGCATTGCCCATTTGTTAGGGAATGGAAAGACTTGGAAAATGTATATTAAGTGATGTAAACCAGGCCCAGAGAAACATAGATCCCATGATTTCCCTTATTTGCAATAACTAGTATATGCCTGGGACAAGCAGAAAATGTCAAAGCTATGTACATATGTACAAAGATAATATGATGTTAAATGAAATAAACCCCAATATAGGGACACAGTGTTTTTTTTCTTGCGATTGTTTCTAACATATTTATAGTGTATCATGTGATTTTTTGGTTTCTTTGTATCTTCCTCCCCCATGGTATAACCCCTGTTTTCACTGTGTTTGATGTCGGTGCCCTGCATTTTGTATATAAACTTCTCTAATTTGGGGAGGGGAAGGGAAAAAACAAAATGCTTAAATAGGGATACAGGTTGACCCATTGTAACAATGAGAGGCACAAAACACTATCTTGAAAAACAAACTTTACAATTTAGGTGGGTGGATGGAGTGGGGAGTGTAGTTGTGGAGGTGGGAGGAAAGGGATGGTAGGGGAAAACAACGGAAGAGGTAACAATGCTTGATAGGACATGTACTCATTACCTTATTCATGTAACTGTAACTCCTCTGTACAGTATTTTTACAATTAAAAAAACATTAAAAAAGCTGGTACTTTTGGCAAGACTCAGTCACTGAACAGACCAAATTGTATTTATTCTTTCTTCCTATACCAGAAGCAAACTAGACTTGAGAGACGCAACTGAGAGATGGGTCTGTTTTCCCAATCTCATCCTTCAGTAGAAACTTCAATCTGACTAGTATATCGGAGCTAAAGTTATTACATTCTGACTTTATTTGGCAGATCAGGCATGAAATGGAGTTTTGGTTCCTTTCCTCGAGCTGCTGGACATCAGGTTGCTTTGAGCAATGCCCACATGAGTGCTTGGTAAGAAAAAGAACCTTATCCAAACAGTTCGAACATGTGGATCAATTGTAGCTATCTTGTAATCAACAGAATAATAAATATTGTACCGCATCGCCTGCTGCCTCTGTCACATGGCCGATTCCCCTTGCTTGGATGGCAAAAAGTCGGATTCTTAATGTGGCCTGAATAGACTCTTAAAAATGTGTCTTAGAATCTTTATTTCAAAGATACATGCTAACTCTCAGATCTCAGACCTATCCCGAATGCCATTTTCTTTGTTATTATATATTTTTATTGTAAAAATATTGTACAGAGGGGTTACAGTTACATGAGTAGGGTAATGAGTACATTTCCTATTGAGCATTGTTACCTCCTCCTTCGTTTTCCCCCTACCTTCACTTCCTTCCCCACCTCCCCAACTTCTCCCTCCTCCCCACCCCGACATTGTAAATTTCATTTTCAACATAGTGTCCTGTACATCTCATCGTCACAAGGGTCAATCTGTATCCCCATATAAGTGTTCTGCAATATCCCTTCTCCTCCCCAAATTATAAAAATGTCTATACAAAATGCAGAAAACAGGCATCAAATCCAGTGAAAACAGGAGTTATACTGTGGTGGGAAAATGTACAAAAGAAACAAAAAGAATTGCATAGTGTATGATAAGTACATTTTAAAAAATAGCAAGAAAGAAAAAACTACTGTGTGCTTGTCTTGGGGTTCATTTTGCTTAACATAATCTCGTGTGGTCATATGTACATAGCCTTTGACCTTCTCTGCTTGTCCTAGACATGTACTAGGCATTGCGAACAAGGGAAACCATGGGACCTATGTCTGAATGCCATTTTCTATCATGGGAAGGTGACAGCTTAGTAAATAAATATAGTGTTCTAAGAATAACTAAAATAATACATGCTCTACTATGGGCTCATGCTCCCTTCATTTAAATCTGAGTTTGGAGACTTACATACTTTCAAATACAGAACTTAGAAATTGTGTAAAATCAAGCAGAGTCTAAGCTGGATATGTTCTAGTAGCAACTTTAGACTTTTTCCATAAAGATGCTACAGTGACATGGGTAGCATGGGCATAGCAAAACACAAAAAACCACCACCACCAACAACAAAAAAAACCCTTGATGTTTCCTGCTATTCAGAGTTTTGTTTTTCCTTAATATGAAATATCTGGGCATCTTTACTGTTGGCAAAAATGACCACCTTTTTCCCCCAATGCTGCTTTTCACAACAGGCTTCAAGAATTTCTCTACAGACTGTAACTGATCTCAGATCATGGGGTGAGAAGATACATGAAAGGGT